>NC_140248.1:3859866-3887366 GCF_949987555.1 Borostomias antarcticus | reverse complement strand
GTGTGGCATGGAGTTTGCCAAACTCAGTCGGCAAAATGGGGTTAGGATTTCTACTCCTTTCCCCTGTTCGGTGGAGGAGTGTTGTCTGGAAGTGGGGAAGGTTGTTGGATACGATAGTATTAAATCCGCGGCTCGGATGAACGGTGCTTGTGTGATTTTTGTTGATGAGGTTGACAAAACACACGGACTGATTGTGAGTGGAGTCGTGATCAATGATACTTTGGTGTCAATTCTGCCCCTGTCTACACCCGCCAAGAGGGTAACTATATCCAATGTTGCACCCTTTATTAGCGATGAGTTATTGGTGAGAGAACTATCGAGACATGGAAAAATAGTCTCCCTGATAAGAATGCTCCCGTCGGGTATTAAAACGCCGTTCTTGCAACACTTTGTTTCTTATAGGCGACAAGTGAGCATGATTCTCAGTGTTTTGGGTGTGGTAGGGAGGGTCATGTAGTGTTTTGGGTGTGGTGGGGAGGGTCATGTAGTGTTTTGGGTGCGGTGGGGAGGGTCATGTAGTGTTGTGGGTGCGGTAGGGAGGGTCATGTAGTGTTTTGGGTGTGGTGGGGAGGGTCATGTAGTGTTTTGGGTGTGGTAGGGAGGGTCATGTAGTGTTTTGGGTGTGGTAGGGAGGGTCAGGTAGTGTTTTGGGTGTGGTGGGGAGGGTCAGGTAGTGTTTTGGGTGCGGTGGGGAGGGTCATGTAGTGTTTTGGGTGTGGTAGGGAGGGTCATGTAGTGTTTTGGGTGTGGTAGGGGGGGTCATGTAGTGTTTTGGGTGTGGTAGGGAGGGTCATGTAGTGTTTTGGGTGCGGTAGGGAGGGTCATGTAGTGTTTTGGGTGTGGTAGGGAGGGTCAGGTAGTGTTTTGGGTGCGGTAGGGAGGGTCATGTAGTGTTTTGGGTGTGGTGGGGAGGGTCATGTAGTGTTTTGGGTGTGGTGGGGAGGGTCATGTAGTGTTTTGGGTGTGGTGGGGAGGGTCATGTAGTGTTTTGGGTGTGGTGGGGAGGGTCATGTAGTGTTTTGGGTGCGGTAGGGAGGGTCATGTAGTGTTTTGGGTGTGGTAGGGAGGGTCATGTAGTGTTTTGGGTGTGGTAGGGAGGGTCATGTAGTGTTTTGGGTGTGGTAGGGAGGGTCATGTAGTGTTTTGGGTGTGGTAGGGAGGGTCATGTAGTGTTTGGGTGTGGTAGGGAGGGTCAGGTAGTGTTTTGGGTGTGGTGGGGAGGGTCATGTAGTGTTTTGGGTGCGGGGGGGAGGGTCAGGTAGTGTTTTGGGTGCGGTGGGGAGGGTCATGTAGTGTTTTGGGTGTGGTAGGGAGGGTCATGTAGTGTTTTGGGTGTGGTAGGGAGGGTCATGTAGTGTTTTGGGTGTGGTAGGGAGGGTCATGTAGTGTTTTGGGTGTGGTAGGGAGGGTCAGGTAGTGTTTTGGGTGCGGTGGGGAGGGTCAGGTAGTGTTTTGGGTGTGGTGGGGAGGGTCAGGTAGTGTTTTGGGTGTGGTAGGGAGGGTCATGTAGTGTTTTGGGTGTGGTAGGGAGGGTCATGTAGTGTTTTGGGTGTGGTAGGGAGGGTCATGTAGTGTTTTGGGTGTGGTAGGGAGGGTCATGTAGTGTTTTGGGTGCGAAGGGAGGGTCATGTAGTGTTTTGGGTGTGGTAGGGAGGGTCATGTAGTGTTTTGGGTGTGGTAGGGAGGGTCATGTAGTGTTTTGGGTGTGGTAGGGAGGGTCATGTAGTGTTTTGGGTGCGGTAGGGAGGGTCAGGTAGTGTTTTGGGTGCGGTGGGGAGGGTCATGTAGTGTTTTGGGTGTGGTGGGGAGGGTCATGTAGTGTTTTGGGTGTGGTAGGGAGGGTCATGTAGTGTTTTGGGTGTGGTAGGGAGGGTCATGTAGTGTTTTGGGTGTGGTGGGGAGGGTCATGTAGTGTTTTGGGTGTGGTGGGGAGGGTCATGTAGTGTTTTGGGTGTGGTAGGGAGGGTCATGTAGTGTTTTGGGTGTGGTGGGGAGGGTCATGTAGTGTTTTGGGTGTGGTAGGGAGGGTCATGTAGTGTTTTGGGTGTGGTAGGGAGGGTCATGTAGTGTTTTGGGTGTGGTGGGGAGGGTCATGTAGTGTTTTGGGTGTGGTAGGGAGGGTCATGTAGTGTTTTGGGTGTGGTGGGGAGGGTCATGTAGTGTTTTGGGTGCGGTAGGGAGGGTCATGTAGTGTTTTGGGTGTGGTGGGGAGGGTCATGTAGTGTTTTGGGTGTGGTAGGGAGGGTCATGTAGTGTTTTGGGTGTGGTGGGGAGGGTCATGTAGTGTTTTGGGTGCGGTAGGGAGGGTCATGTAGTGTTTTGGGTGTGGTAGGGAGGGTCATGTAGTGTTTTGGGTGTGGTAGGGAGGGTCATGTAGTGTTTTGGGTGTGGTGGGGAGGGTCATGTAGTGTTTTGGGTGTGGTAGGGAGGGTCATGTAGTGTTTTGGGTGTGGTGGGGAGGGTCATGTAGTGTTTTGGGTGTGGTAGGGAGGGTCATGTAGTGTTTTGGGTGTGGTGGGGAGGGTCATGTAGTGTTTTGGGTGCGGTAGGGAGGGTCATGTAGTGTTTTGGGTGTGGTAGGGAGGGTCATGTCGTGAGGGACGGCCCTTGCAGACCCGCTGATGCGGCGGGGAGCTCCGGTCCGGCTGGTGCACAGAGGAGCGTTCAACCAGAGAGGGAGCAGACTAGAGAGAGGAGGAGGCTAGTCAGTCTGTGGTAGGAGGGAGGGAGCAGACTAGAGAGAGGAGGAGGCTAGTCAGTCTGTGGTAGGAGGGAGGGAGCAGACTAGAGAGAGGAGGAGGCTAGTCAGTCTGTGGAAGGAGGGGAGGATGGAACGGGAGAGCGGGCTGAGGGAGATGCCCAGCGGGGGGATATGGGGACTGTAGTTGAGAGTGTAGTTGAACCTACTGACAGTAGCCCTGGTTTGGTGGGTGGGGCTGCTGCTGCTGTCGCTGAGCCGGGCCAGAGAGAGACTGTAGGCCAGGAGGCAGCTGAGCAGCCGGTCCCAGAGAGTCAGACTGGTGACGACGAGATGGACTCTGATTCAGACAGTGTGTCACTGACAGGCTCGGAATACTTTGTATACAATTCAGGAAGTGAATGATTTTCTTGATGAAACGTTTGGAAAGCAGGTCAAAGTAGAGGATTATTTTCCCGACACTGAGAAGTTTATTAAATCTGTTACGGTGTTGAGCAAGATTGTAGGGTTGCAGTTGTTAGATGAGAGAAAGCGTTTTAGGCTGAAGAAGCTTGTGACTAGTTTAAGACGACCTAACCTTCTTAAGAAGGTTCCAGGCAGAAGGCGTAAAACTCAGAAGTGATGTTTGTGTCTCACAGGGTGTTTTCCTATTTCAATCTGTTTCTTCTGTTCTTTTTGCTCTCACTCCTCTCTAACTTCCTTATGCAGGCTTTGAGAGTTGGGTCACTTAATATCAATGGAGGCAGGGATAGGTAAAAAAAGGGCTTTAATCTCTGAAATATTTCAGCAGAAGAAATTAGATATCTTATTCTTGCAGGAAACACACACTGATAAGTCAAACGAGCTAGATTGGGAGATGTGGGGGGGGGGGGGGGGGGACCTTTTCCTCAGCCATGGGACTAATGTTAGTGCAGGGACTGCTATAGTGTTTTCCCCCAGTGTCACTGGCAATGCCAATGTAATTTCTAGTATAGAGATAGTACCAGGTCGGGTGCAAATGGTGAGGGCTGAAATAGGGGAAACAACATTTTGTTTTAATAATGTGTGCGTACCTAATGTGGGTTCAGAGAGGCTGGCCATGTTTAGAAGGTTAAAGGATGCACTAACACAAGCTGATCAGAGGGGCTCTCTCATGATAGGGGGGGACTGGAATTGTACAGTGGATTTCACCTCAGATAGAACAACTGAGGAGCCTCATCTGCAGTCATCCAGGTTTCTATCTAATATACTGGTACAGATGGATGTAACGGACACTTGGAGGATGAAACATCCTTTGGCGAGGCAGTATACCTGGGTTAGGGTTGTGGATGGTCGAATGTCTGCAGCTAGGTTAGATAGAATATACATATCCTGTTTTTTTAGGAATAAGTTGTTGAGGAGTTTTATTTATCCTATGGGTTTAACGGATCACCATTTAGCTGTTGCGGATATATGCCTTGTTCCCAGTGTGAAAGCAAATTCGTACTGATGTTTTTTTTAATCATATGTGGGGTTACTGTACAAGGATGCTTGGTGTATGGTAAAGGTTGGGGGGGGGGCTGAGTTGCCCCATACTGATACGGAGAGGCATACGGCAAGGCTGTCCAATTTCGCGGCAGCTTTATTCGATTGTGCTAGAGCCGCTTTTGTCGAGGCTCAGGTTGGGTTTAACTGGGCTGTCCTTACCAGGGCTCACACCAATAATCTGGTTGCCTCTGCTCTGTGGCATAAGGTCATGGTGTTGCCGCCTCCACCGGGGCAGATGGAGGAGGTACAGAAGACTCTTGTTGACTTTTTCTGGTCCGGAAGGCACTGGCTGAAGGCGGAGGCACTCTCCATGCCGCTCCATGAAGGAGGTCAGGGGCTGATTGACATTCCGTCGAGGATTAAAGCCTTCTGGCTTCAGACGGTCCAGAGGCTCCTGTATGGGGCGGGGTCCCGCTGGCATGACACCGCGGGGCTGCTCCTGATGAGGGCGGGGCGTCTGGGGCTTGACAAACAGCTGTTCCTATTCCAGCCTGACCTGGTCAGTTTGGCGGGACTGAGCCCTTTTTACCGGTGGGTGTTGGTGGCCTGGAGAACTTTCACTGAGCGGCGTGACCTGGAGCAGCGAGCGGGACCCTGGCTGTTTGAGGAGCCCCTTTATGGGTCTGACCTCGTTACAGCGGGGACTCTCGCTTCCCCTAGTCTGCGTTCCCGGCTGGGGGAGGCAGGCTGTATCAAACTGGGACATCTTTTGAGGACGCCTGTTGATCAGCTGGGGGAGACCACGGCGGTTCGGTCGGTACGCCTGCTGGGGAAAGTGGTGGCGGAGGTCATCTCGTCCCTGCCTGAGGAGTTTGCAGCGTATGTGCGGAGTGGTCTTTGTCTGGCACAGTGGCAGGATGGACATGACTGGGCCTTCCCTTCACTCTCAGTCTCTCCTGGGGTTGGGGAGTGGGAGGAGGAGAGAGGGAGGAGGAGAGAGGGAGGAGGAGAGAGGTGGGAGGAGGAGAGAGGTGGGAGGAGGAGAGAGGGATGTTTTGGACGTTCCGGACCCCTGAGCTGGGAAGATTTCAAGCGGTCAGCAAGAAGGCTGTCTACCTCGCCTGTGTGAAAGTCGCACACTTGAGGGCTTTGGCCACGATGAGGGACTCGAGGTGGGCAGATTTTTTTGGTCGGGACTTTTCCCCGAAAGGCTGCTGGGGGTCCCTGTACAAGCCCCCCACTGATAAGAGAACGGGGGATCTCCAGTGGAGGGTTCTGCATGGGGCTATAGCTACTAACAGGTATCTGGCGCACATGGATCCTGGTACGGGGGAGGGCTGTCCGTTCTGTGGGCAGGGGGAGCGGGTGGAGCATCTATTTGTTACCTGTTTTAGGCTTGGGGGGCTTTTTGACCTTCTTCGGGGTTGGTGTCAGGGGCTGGGAGTGACTTTCTCATTTGAGGGTTTTATTTCGGGTCCGCGGTACTCTGTGCAGAGGAAGGGGGTTCATGTTCTGCTGAATATGGTTTTTGGCGTGGCGAAGCTGTCCATCTGGAAGACGAGGAGGAATTGCATTGTGGGTGGGGGGTCAGTTGATCCGGTGGCGATGTGCAAGGGGTTGATGACCGCGCGCCTGAGAGTGGAGTTTGATTTCTATCAGATGACCAATGACCTGGCGACGTTTATGAGTGTTGGGGGGTTGGGGGAGCCTTATGCTATGTGCCGGATGGAGCGTTAGTGTTTAATTTTTGAGTGTGTACGGATTTTTGTTGGTATTGACGTTTGTGGTTGTGGTTATTGTCTGTTTTTAGTGTGAATTATTAATAAAGGGTTTTTAAAATTCAAAAATTCTCTCCATCTCTCCCCATCTGTCTCTCTCCATCTGTCTCTCTCTCCATCTCTCTCTCTCTCTCTCTCCCCATCTCTGTCTCTCTCTCTCTCCATCTCTCTCCATCTCTCTCTCTCTCTCCATCTCTCTCTCTCTCTCTCTCTCCCCATCTCTCTCTCTCTCTCTCCATCTCTCTCTCTCTCTCTCTCTCTCTCTCTCCAGTCCCTCCCTATGTGTCTCTCCTCCAGAAGAGCCCCTCCTCTCCAGTGACCTGCCATGCTACAGGCTTCTACCCCAGAGGAGTCATGGTGTTCTGGAGGAGAGATGGAGAGGAGGTGTACGAGGACGTGGACTATAGAGAGGTTCTCCCCAACCAGGACGGAACCTTCCAGACCCGTGTTCTCCTGACAGTGAAGCCTGAGGACGTGGACAGCGGGAGGTGGGAGTGTGTGGTTCAGGTCTCAGGGATCCAGGAGGACTTTGTCACCAAGCTGGAGCGCTCTGTGCTGAAGACCAACTGGCCTGACCCAGGTAACCCAGGTAAGACTGACAGGAGGAAAGACCCAGGAAAGAGAGAATGACCATAGAATGAGAGAGAATCACAATAGGATGACCTCTTTAAACACAGATTATAGTATACATTCATAGTATTATTATTATTATTGTTGTTGTTGTTGTTATGATTATTATTTTATTATTATTATTACTATTATTATTCTTACATATCCTCTGGTCCTTGTTTATCAGTGTTCTATCCTGCTCATCTTTCAGAGGAGACCACATTCCCACACACATACACTCAAGACGTTCCACATACTATAGAACCATTTGGCGCCATGACAGAACCCTCCCAAAAATGTTCTACCTGACATGACAGGGTTCTGCTACAAGTGACAGCATTGTTCTGTGTGGAAGTGTTTTAGTCTGCGGTGTCTTTTCCCAGAGTGACCATCTGGTCTCCTACTGAAGTGACCAGAGAAGAGTGTGAGAGTTGATGATGAAACTGTAACATCAGCAGCATGGGAGACTCCCAGCTACAGTCTGAATGTTCTGTGTTGGTTGTTACAGGTTCCTCTGGCCTCATCATTGGAGGGGTGGTGGTTCTTCTCCTGGGCATCTGCATCATCTCTGGAGTGGTCATTTGGAGGAAGATGACTGCTCAGGAAGGTGAGAGAGGAGAAGCAGCTCTGGATATCTGACCCTTATGCTGTGAGCACCACTGTGCATTTCCAGTATTGGTAGTGGATTAATATGTGCACTCAGTAGTGGAGATGATCAATGTTTTACTAATCATATGTATCACTTTAATAATGCTGAGTCATCTGTGTTTCAGGCTTCACTCCAGCTAACAGTGAGTATTGTGATGAAAATATGACTCATACATACACTACACATATACATGTTCACATACAGTATATCTGTGTTCACATGTTATTCTCCTACATGTCCATCTCACCACACTATCCTGTGAGGCTGTACTGTCCTTCCTGTTGTTCAACATGTGTCATGTGTGTTTTGGTATCCATTGTGACTGTATCCATCTCAGTCAGGTGTTCCTCATCAGCTCAGTTAAATGGTAAATGGACGGCACTTATATAGCGCTTTTCCACCTTAGCGGCACTCAAAGCGCTTTACAATGGCCTCTCATTCACCCATTCACACACACATTCACACACCAATGGCGGTAGCTGCCATGCAAGGTGCTAACCTGCTCATTGGGAGCAATTGTGTCTTGCTCAAGGACACTTCGACATGTGGACAGTCGGAGCTGGGATTTGAACCGCTGACCCTTCGATCATTGAACGACCCGCTCTACCAACTGAGCTACAGCCGCCCCAGACTAACAACTCGTCTGGTTGTTCCTCAGTTGAACTGGTCTGGTTGTTCCTCAGTTTAACTGGTCTGATTGTTTCTCCATGCAGCTTCTGATGTCGGATCTCCCTCCTCCAATAACATTACACGTACGTACACACACACACACACACACACACACACACACACACACACACACACACACACACACACACAGTGACATATTCAGTATAGTAAACAGCATAGTGAACTGTATGACCTGCTAGTCCTAATTTGTCCTAAATGTAAAATCACCATCAACATGAGTTCAGTGTTGTGTACACTGTTGTTATTTACCTTGTTGTTCTGTGTTTGTGTGTGTGTGTGTGTGTGTGTGTGTGTGTGTGTGTGTGTGTGTGTGTGTGTGTGTGTCCTCACAGAAGAGCAGCAGAGTCTAGGGGAGGAAATGGAGACAGTCAACTAACTCAACAATCAGATTCATATGCAGCGCAGCACAAAGACAAATTTACCCAAAACAGCTGATGACGATGTCAATAGATGACTAATAAAACAGCTGTGTCTCTGATGATGTCAATAGATGACTAATAAAACAGCTGTGTCTCTGATGATGTCAGTAGATGACTAATAAAACAGCTGTGTCTCTGATGATGTCAATAGATGACTAATAAAACAGTTGTGTCTCTGATGATGTCTGATAGATCATTAATGAGGCCTTCATGGCTGACATAATTTGATAGAAATTATATTTCAATTTGATGTGAGGATTTGTAGTTTGCAAACACAAGTGACACAAGCAAATATGCCATTTCTTTCTTTAAAATATATAGAAAAATAAATTTATTTTCCTGGTTTATCAAGTATTTTTTCTCTCTGTGTTTCTGCACTGCTTCCTGCTGTCATACTGTAAATATGATAATTAGTTGGGCGTGTCTTCTCAGATGAGGTCACCTGACTCTGTCCTATCAGGAGCGGGGTGATGATGTCACGGTCATGTTTAGACCACAGCCCAGTCTGTCCGTCCAGATGAACACATTCCTCTGTGTTGATCCGTCTCTCAACACTGGCAGCAGAATCCTACAGTTTGACCATAGAGATTACGTTGATACTGTCTATCTGGGCTTGGTTTAATACTAAGCTCTGATTGGCTACAGAAACGTGTATTCATTCTGCAGAACCACTCTCTCTCCAAGCTGGGGTTAGGGTTGGGCTGACCCCCCCTCTCTGGTGCCTGTCTTCTCCTCAGAGGACACTGATGCTCTGCTACATCTCTGTGAAGCTCAGTGATGCTCTGCTACATCTCTGTGAAGCTCAGTGATGCTCTGCTACATCTCTGTGAAGCTCAGTGATGCTCTGCTACATCTCGGTAAAGCTCAGTGATGCTCTGCTACATCTCTGTGTAGCTCAGTGATGCTCTGCTACATCTCTGTGAAGCTCAGTGATGTTCTGCTACATCTCTGTGAAGCTCAGTGATGCTCTGCTACATCTCTGTAAAGCCGTTACCCGTCACAAACTACCGTCACTGTTCACCTGTTTAGTAACTTTAACATGTTGGGAGAGCTTGTCTTGTTGCTTGTGTGATCTCTTTCTGCTTTTTTATTTTATTTTTTATATGTTGTGAAAAGATCTTACGTTTTCAATTGTGTGTGTGAAAATTTTCAGTTCTCAAAATAATCAAATCAGAGTAATCAAAATAGACTTTATTTTCTGTTCTATAAGAAATAGATTTCCTCTTTTCCCTCGTCTACAACATCCTATTAAAGGTTTATTCTGTTATTCTGTTTTCTCTTAGAAATAAAATGGGTTTGATAAGTCAACTTGAGTGTTTATTTTGTGTTTCTTATTGTGTTGATGAGGAGCTCGGGGAGTTTCAGCCAATTAACAGACAGTTGGGCTCTCCCACCTCCCAAATGATGAATGAAGGACTCTTCCACTTCCCAAACTCCAGGGGAACCCCTGACTACAGAGAGGACAAGAGTTGTGTCTTTACTTCACAGCCCAGACAAGGTTCTAGAGCAGTGGAGGAGACAGGGTAGACAGACAAGAATATGGTATAGGATATACTGTACAGGATAGACAGTAATATTGCTCAAGGTAGACAGTGGTATTCTACTGTTGGTCAGGGACTGGTATTCTACTGTTGGTCAGGGACTGGTATTCTACTGTTGGTCAGGGACTGGTATTCTACTGTTGGTCAGGGACTGGTATTCTACTGTTGGTCAGGGTAGACAGTGGTATTCTACTGTTGGTCAGGTAGATTGTGGTATTCTACTGTTGGTCAGATACACAACAGAGAATATCATTTGAGATTGTTAATGTCATCGCAAACAAGCCCACAACAATTTTGTCTTATAAATCATATCTTTAATCCACTCACACACACACACACACACACACACACACACACACACACACATACTTGTCTCCCTCTACGCCGGAGGGCGTGACGGCCCAGTGTGGCCTTATACAGTTCTGTTATCAACTCATCACCATAGCGACTGTATCCAGCCCTTCAGCCTCTGGTCGAAAACACACTTCAATATACAGTATAGTGACGTCAATCAATCAATCAATCAATCAATCAATCAATCAATCAATCAATCTGTCAATTAATCAATCAATCCGTGTACACTGGAAAGGGAGGGCGCGACGGTCAAAATACTTCAAGCGGGTGACGGCTCATTTAATGTCCAGCGCCTCTTTCTCTGTCGTGGCGTCCCGCTCATGTGGGAGGAGCTTCCGACTCACGTATACGACAGAGTGCTCCTCCTCGCCCTGCTCCTGCGACAGCACGGCCCCCAGGCCGACATCCGAGGCGTCTGTATGGAGGTCAAAGGTCAAAGGTGAGGTCAGGGGTGGCCAGCACTGGTTCTCTACATGAGGCTGGCTGAGGGAGCGGAACGTCCACCGCAGGGTTCCACTCCACCTTGTCCGGCAGGCGTTTCCTGGTCAGGTGGTGGGGAGCTGACCTAAATGTGTCAGCTAGCTAAGATAGCTGCCGTAACATGAAGTAGCGTTAACATTTGAGTAGCAAATGTTCCCTCAATACACCGGACATTTTTAAAAACATGTTTTATGTGATGTTTGTATACAGCTTTACATTTTGAACCAGAATTGACCTGACCCACAACACCAGGGCGTTGTGTTGAGCTGGTCGTCAGTGACTAGGTTGTTCAAGACTACCTTCCAGTGATGGATGCAAGCGTAATTTTGACAGTATCCCACCAGAGGTCCACATGAGTTTTGCCATCAGAGAAGCGACAGGGCAGAGCGTCAGCACATGCAAATGCGAGTGCAATTCCGCTCGGAGACCGCTACCGACTCACCAGCAGAAATTCTCCAGCTGTTTAACAACGGTGCTCCTCTAGACTCCCCCCAGTAGAAACACTCCAGCGGATTGTCGCTCTGATTCTGATGGAGGACCGATATCTGTGTGCTATCTGGGAAAAGGTTGGAGTGAAAGGATGAATGTGTGGAGGTTTGGGGTATAGTCCCATGAAATCATCCCCATCAGGTTTTGAACCCCAATCTCCCAGGTGGGACGTCCAATACTTTCACCTCTACTCTACTTGTGCAGTGGGAATCAATGGGTTGATTTTGGTGTCCTTCTTGATTTTGGTGTGCTGGGACTACTGCCTCTTGTGGTGCCAACAGAGAAATGCAGGTCAACATTCAACGGAGGGAGGGAGTGATAACCGGACAAAGGCTATACTAGGTATGCTGGCTTTCAGCCACGCACAAAAAAGGTTATAAGATTAAGGTTAGGCTAAATGTCACATTCCATTGCATTATTGGGGGTTTGATATGGTTCTGTTAAAAGGCTACTTCCGAATTCTCTCTAGTGCCGTAATTTTGTTTGATCGGGTCAAAAATGTTCCGTTTATTTATGGTGATATCTGTCTAAGCTTTGTCATGTTCGGCCCAACAGAAGTTACTTCTAGGGTACTTTGATAGACATTTCATCAGATTTTTTTTTACACCATACAATGTATGTGCATTACAATGATAAAAACACAAAACACAATGTGTTTTATTACCCATTAACAGCCAATTGACTGTTCCATCCCCCCCTCTAGTAAGCCTGAGAGTGTGAATCTGGGTGGTCAGCTCAGCTGCAGCCAGCTATCCAGGATATCAGGTGAGAGAGGGCCATGTCTTGACAATTATGACCTAGGATTAGCACCCTGAGGATCCTCTACAGCAGGGCCTGCTGTTGGTACTATTCACTTGTAGAACAGATAGGGTAATTTGTAATAGGTGTAGCAACATGTTGACTCTTGACTTGATTTGTATGTATTTTGTTCTTTCAGAGCGGTGCTGCTGTGCTCCTGTCTCATGTCCTTCCACAGCGTGTGCTGGACCTGCTGAGTGTGATACCGATATCAGCACCTGAAAAACAAAATTAATCACGATGGCAATGTACTAGTTTACATAGTTGAGTATACAGGTATAGGTAGCCTACTGTATAAGTAGTAAGGTTGTAGAGAAGTATAGTTACTGTGAAGAGTGTAATAGATGTCCCTGACGATCCACTGTACATATTTCTGAGTTACAAACAGTACACTGATCTCAACCTAGAAGAAAAGGGCCTTAACGTGCCCAGCCTGGCACAGGGGGATCTAATCACAGCCCTGGAAAATCACTTTAGAAAATACATCACCTCAGTTATACACACAGATGGCTTAGGGGGGGGGGGTATTTAATTTACCAGCAGTACAGTATGAAGGTTCTGAGTGAGTGCAACACAGTGGTGTGTGACAGGAAGAAGTGCTAAGAGGCGCTCATCTACATGGTCAAGCTATTGTTACGCATCACAATCCATCACATCCTGCGGGAGGAAAACCGCCGTATCTCTCAACCAAACCAGAAGAGAAACAGAACATTTTTCAAAATAAGTCATCAGTAAAACAAACGTTAGGGTAGCTTTGTTGAGGAGAGAATAATTGTAAGCAGGTATTAAAGTGAGTGTCCTGTTCCACCTCCTGCCCCCTCATGATAGCAGGCTTGAAGGCGCCATGCTGCTCCCATCCTACCTCCCAGACACAGCTCCTTCATGGTCCCATGCTCCTCCATCCTACCTCCCAGACACAGCTCCTTCATGGTCCCATGCTCCTCCATCCTACCTCCCAGACACAGCTCCTTCATGGTCCCATGCTGCTCCCATCCTACCTCCCAGACACATCCTGGGTATTACTGAAGATGGCTAGTCTAGACAAGTTAACGCTTGTAATGGGTATGAACATTAAAATATGAAATGAAAAAAGGAAACCTGTGTGGATGTAGCTGTATCAGTCTACAGTATATAGAGTGAGTAACTTGTATCTATGTTGATTTAATTGTATAGGCTAGTTTCATGAAGATAAAAATAAATTAAAAAAAGAGTGTGATCGTAATGCTCGTAATGATCGTAATTCGATGTGTCAACATGAAAAAGTGAGTGCATGACACTGACAGCTAACAGTACAGCACAGGTTGCGCAATCAACATGACAGTCCAAAATGGCGACGGCCCTGATCCATGACGTTTTGGTTCCATAGCAGAATGATTGGTGTCCCCTCTGGGCATTCCATACTCTTTGCTTCAACGGTGAAGGAAGTGATTTTCTAACGAAATCTCATGATTTCTCATCCCAGTTGCAAATATCAGCAATAGCAATTAATCTTACGTATATAACGATGTAAAAGCTAGAATAATATTGTAATTATCTATACAATGTGTAAAAAAAAAAAAAAAAAAAAAACCGGCAGAACATTTGCTACCTAAAAATGCGTCAGAATGCGTCACGGGAGCCTTCCTCGGCACTTCCGGGGAAAATATAAACCGACTTAGGAGGACTGTTAACCAAAGGTCGGTGTGTTCTATTAATACATCCATGGTGTGTGTGTGTGTGTGTAGGGAAAAAAACATCACTCTTTCTTTCTCTCATACTATGAGCTGGTGTGAAATTAGCTAATCTCCAGTATGGCTACAATTTCCCCAGCTGTGGACCACCTCTGCTGTGCCATCTGTACCGAGATCTTCACTGATCCAGTGGTTCTTAGTTGTCAGCACACCTTCTGCAGAGCGTGCGTAGAACAGCTCCTGAATGCTAATCACAAACGGTGTCCTGAGTGTAACACGCCCATTGTCGGCAAAGAATTCCAGACCCACAGGATTGTACGTGCGTTAGTGGAGCAGCTGAGACTGGAAGGAGCAGGGCAGGAGAGAACCAGAGCGCACAGATGCCCCGAACACCAGCAGCAGGAGCTAACTCTGTTCTGTCACGAAGACAGGAAGATGGTCTGTCTAGTGTGTCGGGACGGGAGGCAGCACGCCGGCCACTCCTTCAGGCCAGTGGAGGAAGAGGGGGAGGAGGTGAAGAGTGCCGTGTCGTCAGCCCTGGCCCTCCTGAGCGCAGATATCTGTGAGGTGGCCTGCTTCTACCAGAGGCAGAGCTGGGAGGTGACCACCACCAGGGTCATCTCCAACCAGCTGAGAGCACAGATCAGCTACCAGTTAGAAGAGCTCAGGCAGGAACTGGGACGCAGAGAGGCGGAGGAGTGGAGGAAAGTGGAGGAGAAAAGCGGCCAGGCAGCAATGGAGAAGAACCTGGCTGTGCTGGAGGTACATCTGGGCGAGGCTACAGCACGGCAGGCCACCCTGCAGCACGGGCTGGACATGGCGGATCCCAGAGACCTCTTGGTGTGGTGGAAGGAGAGAGGCGGGTTTGAGGTGAGGGGGAAGTTCACCTCTCCCTCTGGGAGTTTTCCTCGCGTCACTCTGCTGCAGAACCGCCTGGCGCTCCGGCCAGCCCTCAGCCTGCTGCCTCACACGGGCTGGAGACGCCTGGAGGTCTGCCTGGCCCAGAACATGGGCTCGGTCCAGAGGCCCTGGGTAGACCCCCTGTTTGGGAATATGTGGGATCATATCCAGGGGCTTTTATGGAGGTGGACTTTTGGTCGATTCTACGAAAGTAAATGAGTTTGATTCTAAATGAAAATGCCCCCTGATTATATTGCACAGTGAAGAAATGAAATGTGACTGAGAAGTACTGTATCACACTAATGCCTGGTGAGATGATTCATGTCATGTTATTGTTTAGTTTAACAGGGACAGCGCACAATTAAAATGCAATTGCACCAGAATTAGCAGCTGCTAAATTACACCCGTAGTCCCTGGGCTGGTGGATTAAGCCATACAATTTAAAATACACATTACATTACATAATAACATTTCAACATTATTACAAACTTAAGTAGTATAACATGCATGCCTATGAAACAATACACCATCATGACTATAAAAACCTATACATGCCTATAAAAACAACACATGATATTACAGTACAGTACAATCTACATAACCAAAATCACTTGTGTTGACACCTTTGATTTGACTGTAGCCATGGTGTAATCAAAGTCTCCTTCCTAAGAAGTCCTGTGAGGAACAGTCCTGTCTCAGTTTGTCCTTATTTGACACCCCGACAGGCAGGCATATTTAAGATAATACAATTATTGAATCAAACCAAGCCAGGCTCTGTGGAAGCAGTGTTTGCTTGTGTGTTAAGTGGTTGGATTTCGTTTGTGCGTACTTCAACCTGCTGATCGTGCTGCTGCGCTTTCCCTTCCTGGGTGTGGCGTCCGAGTTGACCAGACTCCCACTGGGGTTTGCTCTGGCCCCCAGGACCTTCTCCAAATGCCCTGCTGCTACGGAAACAAGAGAGGACTCTTCCTCCCCCTCCTAGCCTCGCATGCGCTTCCCTGCCTTCATCCTTTTTCTTTTTGAAAAAGCTTCTTGGAATATGTAGGGGTGGGACCTAGTGTAGCCTATACTGCATATCTCCGTATAACCTCCACTACACCACTGGTTCTCTCTCTCTCTCTCTCTCTCGCTGAGTCTCGTGTTCACACAAAAATGTGTGTGTGCCAAGTAGTGTTAAGAAGTTATTGGAATGACAGGAGTAGCAGGTACACTGAGGGCCCAACACATAGGCTACTTTAGTTTTTGTTCAATGATGTCATTATTTTTTAGGGCTGTAATGCATGATGTAAAGCTGGTCTAGATACCCATCGCTCCTCAAGGAGGATTCCTGCAGGTACTGGCTAGGCTTCATCACAGCAGTCCACCGGTGCGTGCTTCAAACCACGGCCCCCTAGCCAGGACACAGCCCTCGTTTCCACTTCCATGGCCTGCTTGTGTACAGGGTGAGAGTGTTATACCACTCCACTAGGCCTTAGAGTAGGCTGAGACATGGGTTAATAAGTAGCAGAGATGGGCATAAATACATCAAAATGTAATTGATTACAAATTACAAATACTTGCTCATAAATGTAATTAATTATAAATACAAAATATTAGTCTGACATTTTTAATTAATTATAATTACGTATTTATGTAATTAAAATACAAAAAATACATTCTACAAAAACGAATAATGTGCCATGTTAGAGGATTCATTGATGTATTGCCAACTATGAACTCAATGTGCAATTACTTTGATAATTTATTAATCATTTGGAGACATTTCTTTTTAGTTTTTCCCCTCTTAAATCTTTGATTCCAGCTTCTCAAATGTGAAATGTTCTGGTTTCTTTAGCTCACTCTAAATTGGTGATGTTATTGCTGAAATGGCAAAAGCTATTGGCAAATGAAAAGAAATGGCTTGCTGCACAACAGCCATTTTCACGTGAGTTTATCATGTTTAACATACATATATGGTGATCTAGACCAGTGGTTCTCAAACTTTTTCTGCCCAAGGCACACCAAAGGGCAAGCCAAAATCTCAAGGCACACCTATGTTCATATCCATGCAAAATAGCCCCTATAACACGTGCTATTACTCCTATGAATCACTGTTAATTTTTATTTAATGCCTTTTTGCTAATGCCAAACAATACAAACATCTATATAACTCAAAATATTTATTAACAAAATAATTGAAGAATTAATTTAAAGCTTTATAGATTTAAATCAAAGCAGCAATACACCCATTAAACCAGACAGGTCACAACATTAAAGTGAGGTCATGGAACTTAAGAGGAAGAGACAGAATGTGTGTGTGTGTGTGTGTGTGTGTGTGTGTGTGTGTGTGTGTGTGTGTGAGCGAGAGAGAGAGAAGGAGAGAGAAAGAGAGAGAGAGAGGAGGGTTAGATCTGGCCTGAGACAGGAGCAGGCTTATCCCTGGTGTACAGTGATCACTCTTTACAAAAAAACTTACTTTAGACTAAAACTTTAGTCTAAAATTGTGCTGAGAGTGTGCAGGTGAGGCAAGCAGGATGAACTGGAATGGGATCCTGGAAGCACAGCACAAAAGCACAGAAAAAAAGACTTAATATTTTAGAAAGTTTCAGAAATATAATATCTTATTATCTATTCATCATTTATATGTATATAAACCTTGATGATTATTTAATTATGAATAGTTATTGAAATGAGGCTAACAGATCCTTATTATAATGTGTTGCAAAATTGTAGGCCTAATTAGTCTATAATGTGTTAAAGAAATTATAAGTGTTATTTAAAATTCAATCAGTAACATTTACTATTATCAATAGGTTTTGCCTACTGATGACTTTTGTTGTCTTTTATTATTGTCCTTATTTCAGCTCTGCGTTGTTTTGATTTCAATAAAAGACCCAATCTCACACAATACCACACAGTCCAGTGTCTCCTTTTCAGGTGTATTCCAAATGAATCTCTCCAACACGGGATCTGAGCCTCAAGCAAAAGCGGTTTATTACAGAAGGTTTGACATACAAAAGATGATGGCATGGTCTAATGTACAGTTGACCTCTCTGTATGCTGTCTGGATCCAAATCAAAGTATTGGTCTCGTTGCAACGTTCTTATGTGGTTTGAGTGTCCCCCCCCTTCCTCGTCTCTTCTCCGATAAGACTGTCTCTGGTCTCTTCTGTGACCTTGCTTTGTCACGTTAACCCACGCCGCCTCGGCGCCCAGGCCTTTATCTCTAACCACAACAATGGTGTTTGGCCCAGAGTGTACCAGCCATGTCGTTATCTCACAAGTCTATGGAAGAGGGACACCGTTTCTTACCCAAAACTCAAGCCGACAGCCATACTTAGAGGTCAATCATCATAATTAGGAAATAGCTAACAGGATCATATTAAAAGGCATTTCTCTGAAAATCAACCATATTCAACACTACTTACAAGCTAGTGAGACACATGTGCCTGTCGCTGGCCGCAGATTTTCTAAATCCTTGGTGGTACTGAAGAGAGGGCCACTCACAGTCCTGTTCAACAGAGAGGCGCGACCTGTTTGTTCTTCATATACACCAGAGTAGAGAACGCCAGCTCACACAGGTAGGTAGTGGGGAACTGAAGAAGTTGCTCAATAGCGTGGCTGGAGATGGTCGGGTACTCTGATGCAGAAGCCAACCAAAACTGATCCAGAGGGAGCTCTCTCAATTTGAGTTTCAGTGTGCGGTCCATACGGAGCTCTGCGCATTCCTCTCTCTCTCTCAAAGTGAGATTTTAGCTGAATCCCAATCTGAGTGCGCAAACCACCCTTGCGGCCCCTCGCACTTGCGGCCTGAGCACTTAATTGACGTCAGCTGGAAGGGCCAGAGGGTGCAGGGCCGTGAATTAACTGGGACAGCACTTCCAGTTTCGCTCAATGCCCCTCCCACTTT
Source organism: Borostomias antarcticus (assembly GCF_949987555.1). Taxonomy (NCBI): domain Eukaryota; kingdom Metazoa; phylum Chordata; class Actinopteri; order Stomiiformes; family Stomiidae; genus Borostomias; species Borostomias antarcticus. The sequence goes on along the minus strand of NC_140248.1, from coordinate 3,868,957 downwards.
GTTTTCATTGGCTGCTGCGTCCCTCCGAGGCAGAGGCTGCTCTGACGCGCTCCTCAGCTCTCCGCTCGGCTCTGCAAATAGGCTGGGTGCATTAAGTAGCGCTATAGAACTTCCGGGTGCGTCGCTTGGCATAAGAGTTTCCGGTCGCCGGCCATTCGTTCATTCGTTCGTAAACATTAGCATTATTAGCAGACTGGGAACTTCACCTTAAAAAGCGCTATATAAATTAACGACTCGACGGCGACTACACACTCTGGTGCTCTGGGTCACGGTGAAGGCATCCCTGCGAATCTTAGCTAGCCACCTAGCCCTTTCCTCGCCGTTGCTTGGGAAGCTGTGGAAACTTAGACTTGAATTATATCGGGCCGAATTCGCACACTGTGGCACACAACAGTGCTCATTGGAGCCGGAGTCACGGCGTTGGTATTTGAACAGACGTTTTTGTTTCTTTTGTGACATGGTAGCAGTTTGCTAATAATGCTAATGTTTACGAACGAATGAACGAATGGCCGGCGACCGGAAACTCTTATGCCAAGCGACGCACCCGGAAGTTATATAGCGCTACTTAATGCACCCCGCCTATTGACCGACTGACGTCTGTTTTAATTTAATAATAATTGTAAAATTATGTTGGGTAGGATATGTGTGCAGCAAGTGGATTTCAAGATCAATGTTGTGTTATCGGCAAATGTCATAATTTATGTGTGATGCACTCGGATCATGGTGGACTGTGGGTATTTTCTGCTCCTAAATCCGCGAAATTGCGGACTTTCGGTAAGTGCGGTTAAAGTGCGCAAAATGGCGGCAGTGGCGCACTTGTGGACCTAGCGGGAACGCGCATGTAAGGCCACAAGGCCGGGTGCTCTGCACTTTCGCCTAAGTGCGCGATTTGGGATTCAGGTTTTCTGTTGATGCTTCCTGGTTGAATGGGTCTCGAATCCAGTCATAGTCCTCGATGTCGTCCACACATGGGAAGTAGCGCTCAAACCTCTTTTAGGCCGGATTCATAGTCGACGCAAACTACATAAGCGCAAGCTTCGCAAGGCCACGCAAGATCTCGTTGCGTCCTTGCGTGTGTCATGCCGAAATTTGTCACTTGACGTAAGCAATAGTGCAATTCCTTGCGTTTCCACAAAACAAAACACAACGCAAGCTCTCGAGTCATGTTGGAGCTTGCATTCACAACGTAGCTTGCGTTGTTTACGTCGACTATGAATCTAGGTGGCAGCAAATACAGCACGCTCTCCGTCTGCCTGGGGCGCGGCTGATGTCAGTGGGAACATTTCGAATTCGACTATGAACTATTCCAGCCAATCCGAATCAAATATTTACCCAGGCCATGAACTAATAATAAAATAACCATTATAATATTTATTTATTATTATTTTACATAAATTGTCACAAAATTGCACGGCACACCCGGACTTGCCTCACGGCACACCAGTGTTCTATTAATACATCCATGACCGCGGCACACCGTTTGAGAACCACTGAGCTGGACAATTCGGACAATTCACCTTATTCACCTGGCAGCCATATTGGTCAGTCTGGGGTGCGAATGCGGAAGTGCCCGTTGACTTAAATGTTAAAAGTTCGCTGTAAAAACACCACTTCAAGAACCGAAATAGTCTAAATAACAGGCTGAATACACTATCAGGGTTACAAACTCATCATTACCAGACTCTGATTGTTTTTCACTGCCGTTGTTTTCGCGTTTGGAAATACATGGAGGTGAATGAGCCATAGTTAGCCGTCAGCTGCATTCACTCCCATGTATTTCCAAACGCGAAAACAACCGCAGTGAAAAACACTTGGGGGGGGGGGGGGGTTGATTTGGAGCCAGTGCAAGGATGCCAGGATAGGGGTGATATTAACGATGCCAGGATAGGGGTGATATTAAAGATGGGAGGATAGGGGTGATATTAAAGATGGGAGGATAGGGGTGATATTAAAGATGGGAGGATAGGGGTGATATTAAAGATGGGAGGATAGGGGTGATATTAAAGATGGGAGGATAGGGGTGATATTAAAGATGCCAGGATAGGGGTGATATTAAAGATGGGAGGATAGGGGTGATATTAAAGATGGGAGGATAGGGGTGATATTAAAGATGGGAGGATAGGGGTGATATTAAAGATGCCAGGATAGGGGTGATATTAACGATGCCAGGATAGGGGTGATATTAAAGATGGGAGGATAGGGGTGATATTAAAGATGGGAGGATAGGGGTGATATTAAAGATGGGAGGATAGGGGTGATATTAAAGATGGGAGGATAGGGGTGATATTAAAGATGGGAGGATAGGGGTGATATTAAAGATGCCAGGATAGGGGTGATATTAAAGATGGGAGGATAGGGGTGATATTAAAGATGGGAGGATAGGGGTGATATTAAAGATGGGAGGATAGGGGTGATATTAAAGATGTCAGGATAGGGGTGATATTAAAGATGGGAGGATAGGGGTGATATTAAAGATGGGAGGATAGGGGTGATATTAAAGATGGGAGGATAGGGGTGATATTAAAGATGGGAGGATAGGGGTGATATTAAAGATGTCAGGATAGGGGTGATATTAAAGATGGGAGGATAGGGGTGATATTAAAGATGCCAGGATAGGGGTGATATTAAAGATGCCAGGATAGGGGTGATATTAAAGATGGGAGGATAGGGGTGATATTAAAGATGGGAGGATAGGGGTGATATTAAAGATGGGAGGATAGGGGTGATATTAAAGATGGGAGGATAGGGGTGATATTAAAGATGCCAGGATAGGGGTGATATTAAAGATGGGAGGATAGGGGTGATATTAAAGATGGGAGGATAGGGGTGATATTAAAGATGGGAGGATAGGGGTGATATTAAAGATGTCAGGATAGGGGTGATATTAAAGATGGGAGGATAGGGGTGATATTAAAGATGGGAGGATAGGGGTGATATTAAAGATGGGAGGATAGGGGTGATATTAAAGATGGGAGGATAGGGGTGATATTAAAGATGGGAGGATAGGGGTGATATTAAAGATGGGAGGATAGGGGTGATATTAAAGATGCCAGGATAGGGGTGATATTAAAGATGGGAGGATAGGGGTGATATTAAAGATGGGAGGATAGGGGTGATATTAAAGATGCCAGGATAGGGGTGATATTAAAGATGTCAGGATAGGGGTGATATTAAAGATGGGAGGATAGGGGTGATATTAAAGATGTCAGGATAGGGGTGATATTAAAGATGGGAGGATAGGGGTGATATTAAAGATGGGAGGATAGGGGTGATATTAAAGATGGGAGGATAGGGGTGATATTAAAGATGGGAGGATAGGGGTGATATTAAAGATGGGAGGATAGGGGTGATATTAAAGATGGGAGGATAGGGGTGATATTAAAGATGGGAGGATAGGGGTGATATTACAGATGGGAGGATAGGGGTGATATTAAAGATGGGAGGATAGGGGTGATATTAAAGATGCCAGGATAGGGGTGATATTAAAGATGTCAGGATAGGGGTGATATTAAAGATGGGAGGATAGGGGTGATATTAAAGATGGGAGGATAGGGGTGATATTAAAGATGTCAGGATAGGGGTGATATTAAAGATGCCAGGATAGGGGTGATATTAAAGATGGGAGGATAGGGGTGATATTAAAGATGGGAGGATAGGGGTGATATTAAAGATGGGAGGATAGGGGTGATATTAAAGATGGGAGGATAGGGGTGATATTAAAGATGGGAGGATAGGGGTGATATTAAAGATGTCAGGATAGGGGTGATATTAAAGATGGGAGGATAGGGGTGATATTAAAGATGTCAGGATAGGGGTGATATTAAAGATGGGAGGATAGGGGTGATATTAAAGATGGGAGGATAGGGGTGATATTAAAGATGCCAGGATAGGGGTGATATTAAAGATGGGAGGATAGGGGTGATATTAAAGATGCCAGGATAGGGGTGATATTAAAGATGGGAGGATAGGGGTGATATTAAAGATGGGAGGATAGGGGTGATATTAAAGATGGGAGGATAGGGGTGATATTAAAGATGTCAGGATAGGGGTGATATTAAAGATGGGAGGATAGGGGTGATATTAAAGATGGGAGGATAGGGGTGATATTAAAGATGGGAGGATAGGGGTGATATTAAAGATGGGAGGATAGGGGTGATATTAAAGATGGGAGGATAGGGGTGATATTAAAGATGGGAGGATAGGGGTGATATTAAAGATGGGAGGATAGGGGTGATATTAAAGATGGGAGGATAGGGGTGATATTAAAGATGGGAGGATAGGGGTGATATTAAAGATGTCAGGATAGGGGTGATATTAAAGATGGGAGGATAGGGGTGATATTAAAGATGGGAGGATAGGGGTGATATTAAAGATGTCAGATAGGGGTGATATTAAAGATGGGAGGATAGGGGTGATATTAAAGATGTCAGGATAGGGGTGATATTAAAGATGGGAGGATAGGGGTGATATTAAAGATGGGAGGATAGGGGTGATATTAAAGATGGGAGGATAGGGGTGATATTAAAGATGGGAGGATAGGGGTGATATTAAAGATGGGAGGATAGGGGTGATATTAAAGATGTCAGGATAGGGGTGATATTAAAGATGGGAGGATAGGGGTGATATTAAAGATGGGAGGATAGGGGTGATATTAAAGATGGGAGGATAGGGGTGATATTAAAGATGGGAGGATAGGGGTGATATTAAAGATGGGAGGATAGGGGTGATATTAAAGATGGGAGGATAGGGGTGATATTAAAGATGTCAGGATAGGGGTGATATTAAAGATGGGAGGATAGGGGTGATATTAAAGATGGGAGGATAGGGGTGATATTAAAGATGCCAGGATAGGGGTGATATTAAAGATGGGAGGATAGGGGTGATATTAAAGATGGGAGGATAGGGGTGATATTAAAGATGGGAGGATAGGGGTGATATTAAAGATGTCAGGATAGGGGTGATATTAAAGATGGGAGGATAGGGGTGATATTAAAGATGGGAGGATAGGGGTGATATTAAAGATGCCAGGATAGGGGTGATATTAAAGATGGGAGGATAGGGGTGATATTAAAGATGGGAGGATAGGGGTGATATTAAAGATGCCAGGATAGGGGTGATATTAAAGATGGGAGGATAGGGGTGATATTAAAGATGGGAGGATAGGGGTGATATTAAAGATGGGAGGATAGGGGTGATATTAAAGATGCCAGGATAGGGGTGATATTAAAGATGGGAGGATAGGGGTGATATTAAAGATGGGAGGATAGGGGTGATATTAAAGATGCCAGGATAGGGGTGATATTAAAGATGGGAGGATAGGGGTGATATTAAAGATGGGAGGATAGGGGTGATATTAAAGATGCCAGGATAGGGGTGATATTAAAGATGCCAGGATAGGGGTGATATTAAAGATGGGAGGATAGGGGTGATATTAAAGATGGGAGGATAGGGGTGATATTAAAGATGCCAGGATAGGGGTGATATTAAAGATGCCAGGATAGGGGTGATATTAAAGATGGGAGGATAGGGGTGATATTAAAGATGGGAGGATAGGGGTGATATTAAAGATGCCAGGATAGGGGTGATATTAAAGATGCCAGGATAGGGGTGATATTAAAGATGCCAGGATAGGGGTGATATTAAAGATGCCAGGATAGGGGTGATATTAAAGATGCCAGGATAGGGGTGATATTAAAGATGGGAGGATAGGGGTGATATTAAAGATGGGAGGATAGGGGTGATATTAAAGATGGGAGGATAGGGGTGATATTAAAGATGGGAGGATAGGGGTGATATTAAAGATGGGAGGATAGGGGTGATATTAAAGATGGGAGGATAGGGGTGATATTAAAGATGGGAGGATAGGGGTGATATTAAAGATGGGAGGATAGGGGTGATATTAAAGATGCCAGGATAGGGGTGATATTAAAGATGGGAGGATAGGGGTGATATTAAAGATGGGAGGATAGGGGTGATATTAAAGATGCCAGGATAGGGGTGATATTAAAGATGGGAGGATAGGGGTGATATTAAAGATGGGAGGATAGGGGTGATATTAAAGATGGGAGGATAGGGGTGATATTAAAGATGTCAGGATAGGGGTGATATTAAAGATGGGAGGATAGGGGTGATATTAAAGATGGGAGGATAGGGGTGATATTAAAGATGGGAGGATAGGGGTGATATTAAAGATGGGAGGATAGGGGTGATATTAAAGATGCCAGGATAGGGGTGATATTAAAGATGGGAGGATAGGGGTGATATTAAAGATGGGAGGATAGGGGTGATATTAAAGATGCCAGGATAGGGGTGATATTAAAGATGGGAGGATAGGGGTGATATTAAAGATGGGAGGATAGGGGTGATATTAAAGATGGGAGGATAGGGGTGATATTAAAGATGCCAGGATAGGGGTGATATTAAAGATGGGAGGATAGGGGTGATATTAAAGATGGGAGGATAGGGGTGATATTAAAGATGCCAGGATAGGGGTGATATTAAAGATGGGAGGATAGGGGTGATATTAAAGATGGGAGGATAGGGGTGATATTAAAGATGCCAGGATAGGGGTGATATTAAAGATGCCAGGATAGGGGTGATATTAAAGATGCCAGGATAGGGGTGATATTAAAGATGGGAGGATAGGGGTGATATTAAAGATGGGAGGATAGGGGTGATATTAAAGATGCCAGGATAGGGGTGATATTAAAGATGCCAGGATAGGGGTGATATTAAAGATGGGAGGATAGGGGTGATATTAAAGATGGGAGGATAGGGGTGATATTAAAGATGTCAGGATAGGGGTGATATTAAAGATGGGAGGATAGGGGTGATATTAAAGATGGGAGGATAGGGGTGATATTAAAGATGCCAGGATAGGGGTGATATTAAAGATGGGAGGATAGGGGTGATATTAAAGATGGGAGGATAGGGGTGATATTAAAGATGTCAGGATAGGGGTGATATTAAAGATGGGAGGATAGGGGTGATATTAAAGATGGGAGGATAGGGGTGATATTAAAGATGCAGGATAGGGGTGATATTAAAGATGCCAGGATAGGGGTGATATTAAAGATGCCAGGATAGGGGTGATATTAAAGATGCCAGGATAGGGGTGATATTAAAGATGGCAGGATAGGGGTGATATTAAAGATGGGAGGATAGGGGTGATATTAAAGATGGAGGATAGGGGTGATATTAAAGATGGGAGGATAGGGGTGATATTAAAGATGGGAGGATAGGGGTGATATTAAAGATGGGAGGATAGGGGTGATATTAAAGATGTCAGGATAGGGGTGATATTAAAGATGGGAGGATAGGGGTGATATTAAAGATGTCAGGATAGGGGTGATATTAAAGATGGGAGGATAGGGGTGATATTAAAGATGTCAGGATAGGGGTGATATTAAAGATGGGAGGATAGGGGTGATATTAAAGATGGGAGGATAGGGGTGATATTAAAGATGGAGGATAGGGGTGATATTAAAGATGGGAGGATAGGGGTGATATTAAAGATGGGAGGATAGGGGTGATATTAAAGATGGGAGGATAGGGGTGATATTAAAGATGTCAGGATAGGGGTGATATTAAAGATGGGAGGATAGGGGTGATATTAAAGATGGCAGGATAGGGGTGATATTAAAGATGGCAGGATAGGGGTGATATTAAAGATGCCAGGATAGGGGTGATATTAAAGATGCAGGATAGGGGTGATATTAAAGATGGGAGGATAGGGGTGATATTAAAGATGGGAGGATAGGGGTGATATTAAAGATGCCAGGATAGGGGTGATATTAAAGATGCCAGGATAGGGGTGATATTAAAGATGGGAGGATAGGGGTGATATTAAAGATGGGAGGATAGGGGTGATATTAAAGATGTCAGGATAGGGGTGATATTAAAGATGGGAGGATAGGGGTGATATTAAAGATGGGAGGATAGGGGTGATATTAAAGATGGGAGGATAGGGGTGATATTAAAGATGGCAGGATAGGGGTGATATTAAAGATGGGAGGATAGGGGTGATATTAAAGATGTCAGGATAGGGGTGATATTAAAGATGGGAGGATAGGGGTGATATTAAAGATGGGAGGATAGGGGTGATATTAAAGATGCCAGGATAGGGGTGATATTAAAGATGGGAGGATAGGGGTGATATTAAAGATGTCAGGATAGGGGTGATATTAAAGATGCCAGGATAGGGGTGATATTAAAGATGGGAGGATAGGGGTGATATTAAAGATGGGAGGATAGGGGTGATATTAAAGATGGGAGGATAGGGGTGATATTAAAGATGGGAGGATAGGGGTGATATTAAAGATGGGAGGATAGGGGTGATATTAAAGATGGGAGGATAGGGGTGATATTAAAGATGGAGGATAGGGGTGATATTAAAGATGGGAGGATAGGGGTGATATTAAAGATGTCAGGATAGGGGTGATATTAAAGATGGGAGGATAGGGGTGATATTAAAGATGTCAGGATAGGGGTGATATTAAAGATGGGAGGATAGGGGTGATATTAAAGATGGGAGGATAGGGGTGATATTAAAGATGCCAGGATAGGGGTGATATTAAAGATGGGAGGATAGGGGTGATATTAAAGATGGCAGGATAGGGGTGATATTAAAGATGGGAGGATAGGGGTGATATTAAAGATGGGAGGATAGGGGTGATATTAAAGATGCCAGGATAGGGGTGATATTAAAGATGGGAGGATAGGGGTGATATTAAAGATGGCAGGATAGGGGTGATATTAAAGATGGGAGGATAGGGGTGATATTAAAGATGTCAGGATAGGGGTGATATTAAAGATGGCAGGATAGGGGTGATATTAAAGATGGGAGGATAGGGGTGATATTAAAGATGGGAGGATAGGGGTGATATTAAAGATGTCAGGATAGGGGTGATATTAAAGATGGGAGGATAGGGGTGATATTAAAGATGTCAGGATAGGGGTGATATTAAAGATGGGAGGATAGGGGTGATATTAAAGATGGGAGGATAGGGGTGATATTAAAGATGTCAGGATAGGGGTGATATTAAAGATGGGAGGATAGGGGTGATATTAAAGATGTCAGGATAGGGGTGAT
>NC_140248.1:3845178-3859666 GCF_949987555.1 Borostomias antarcticus | reverse complement strand
ACAACGTCAGACAAATGACTGTACTGGGTCAAACACACAAACTAATAAACCCAGTTTTTACTGACTAGTATGACTGTGTTATTGTAATGGCTGACTGACTGGGTATGGAGACTTTTTTAAACTGGTGAGAGGGCTGATGCCAGATTAAATTGAATGCATAGCCATTTCTACTTACTCAAATGTTGCCATTTTCTCCTTGTTTTTCTGACTGCAAAAGTGATTGCAACCATATAATAATTTCTCGCGCACTCATATTTGATAAGCCCGCTTGGGATTGCTCTGCAACACCTACATTACTCGTGTTTGGCGACACCTTGTGGCTGACAGATTGTTGCAGACAAGGATGTGTAATCAACAGTCGAACCGCCAGGCACAATAAAAACAGGCGTTCGACTCGTCATGCCTTTATTTCCTCCACGCTGTTTCAATGGACGCCTTCGACTTGTTTCGGAAGCTGGGAGCAGGGGCTAAATTCGACTTTAAGAGGTTTGGGAAAGATGCTGAACGATTTAAGGTAATTGAAATCTGGATGTTTATGTATACATTCATACTGGATTCGTTTAAACGGATAAAGTTGGAAACGGGCTCTGTTTTAATACGACCAATGTGTGATGAGTGTAACAGGCTACGTTGGCTAACAGAGTAAATGCTATCGCAGTGTACATTATCCTGCTTGTATTAATAATTTAAATATTTTGTGAAGCAGGAAAAACGGCTGTAAATATGGTAACGATTTGGGTCGAACGAGCACGTAACCAGCTATCTCTCCCAACTGTGTGTATTAGGTGGGTAGACTTCAGAGCAAAGATGGCTCCTCAGATCTCCTCTCGGGGATCGACTTCTTTGGAAGGGGGGTAGCTCACCCTGGAAGGGGGGTAGCTCACCCTGGAAGGGGGGTAGCTCACCCTGGAAGGGGGGTAGCTCACCCTGGAGGCCAGAGCAAGACTATGACGACGGAGGAAGAGGAGACCGAGGAGACTGCTGTGGCAGGGAAAAGGAAACGGCAGATTGAGGAGAAAACTGTAAAGAAAAAGAAAGGCAGACTGGGAGATGCCGAAGGTACAGTAGGCTGGCGCCCATCCCCAACGTGCCTAGTGTAATTAAACATGGGTAGAAATGGCATCCTAATGAGAAATGGATTGCACTTTTATAGCTTTTATCCAAAGCGCTTAACATTCACACACCGTTAGCGGCAGCTGGCATGCAAGGTGCTAGCCTGCTCATTGGGAGCAGTTTGGGGTTCAGTGTCTTGTCCAGGGACACTTCAACATGTGGACAGGAGGAGCCGGGATTCGAACCGCCGACCCTACAATCGTTGGACGGCCGTGCCACATTGTCTGCTTGCTGCTCGTATCGGTGATCGGGGGCCAAAGCAAGTGGGAAGAACAATTCCAAGATGATTATCTGAGCCGTGTGTGCATGTCTGCGTCTCGGTCTTCTCTAGGTCAAGGCAGTGGGCAGCAGGGGGAGAGTGACGGGGAAGGAATCCGCTGGACTTCTTCTCTGGACAGAAAGACCAGAAACCTCCAGAAGGACGGGAAGGAGAGCACCTCCCTCAAGAGACTGAAGCACCTGCACCAGGAGAAGGTACCGCCAACGAACACGCCACACACACGCACACACACTCACACGCACACACGCACGCATACACACTCTCGCAATATAACATGCACTTCTATATACCTCATCTCTGTGTGTGATGTAGGAACGTTAAGTTGTATTTGTAATGTATATTTTTTTCATGATGCCAGCTTAACTGAAAGAGAGCTGCCATATAACTTCAGTGGGCAAAATGGCCGACTCCCCTCCGTTCCCCTGTCCTGTGTCCCAGGTGAACCGCACGCGCACCCAGCACCGCATCAACGTGCACGGCTGCGACGTGCCCGACCCGGTGTGCACGTTTGACGAGCTGCGGTCCGAGTACCGTCTGAACCCGCGGGTCCTTGAGAACCTCAGAGAGGCGGGGCTCACGGCCCCCACGCCCATACAGATGCAGGCTATACCGCTGATGATGCACGTGAGTACACACACACACACACACACACACACACAACTGTCCCCTGTCATGCAGTCTGTTGTCTGTGATGAGACTCGCTCCATACACGCACACACACAACTGTCCCCTGTCATGTTGTCTGTGATGAGACTCGCTCCATACACACACACACACACACACACACACACCTTATTTATAAAATGGGTAAATAAAATATTCCAAAATTGTTGGACAATCATGTTGCGCTCCTGCATGTAGAACTCCAGTGAGCGCGTGTGTGTTGCGTGTTCTTGACGGCGTGTGTGTGTGTGTGTGTGTGTGTGTGTGTGTGTGTGTGTGTGTGTGTGTGTGTGTGTGTGTGTGTGTGTGTGTGTGTGTGTGTCAGGGTCGTGAGCTCCTGGCCTGCGCCCCCACAGGCTCAGGGAAGACCCTGGCCTTCTGCCTCCCCCTGCTGGCCCACCTCCAGCAGCCGGCCAACCTGGGCTTCAGGGCTCTCATCCTCTCCCCCACAAGAGAGCTGGCCAGCCAGGTACACACACACACACACACACACACACACACACACACAACCTGGGCTTCAGGGCTCTCATCCTCTCCCCGACAAGAGAGCTGGCCAGCCAGGTACACACACACACACACACACACACACACAGACAACCTGGGCTTCAGGGCTCTCATCCTCTCCCCCACAAGAGAGCTGGCCAGCCAGGTACACACACACACACACACACACACAGACAACACACACACACAAGAACAACACACACACACACACACACACACACAGACAGACAGACCACACACACACACACACAGATGGCACACACACACAGTGCTCCACGCTGATGCTCCAGTGGGTGGTGTGTGGGTAACCGTGTTGTGTTCAGACCCACAGGGAGCTGGTGCGTCTGGCGGAGGGGGTGGGCTTCAGAGTCCATATGATCGACAAAGCATCCATGGCTGCCAAGAAATACGGACCTCAGTCCAACAAGAAATATGGTGCGCCGTCCGATTGACCTCTACAGGCTTGATTGACCTCTACAGGCTTGGTTCCCTTCCGCCAGGGATGGTACTATCTTTCTCTTCCTACCCCCCATTTAATCTCTCTCTCTCTCTCTCTCTCTCCCTGTCCCTCTCTCTCTCTCTCTCCCTCCCTCTCCCTGTCTCTCTCTCTCTCTCTCTCTCTCTCTCTCTCTCTCTCTCTCTCTCTCTCTCTCTCTCTCTCTCTCTCTCTCTCTCTCTCTCCCTGTCTCCCTCTCTCTCTCTCTCTCTCCCTGTCTCCCTCTCTCTCTCTCTCTCTCTCTCTCTCTCTCTCTCTCTGCAGACATTCTGGTCAGTACTCCTAACAGAGTGGTCTTCCTCCTGAAGCAGGATCCTCCAGCACTCGACCTCAGCAGGTAATCAGCTGAACAGTCTCAGCACGTGTCTCGAGATACGGGTCTTAGTGCTTCGGACTCTCTTACACCTCGTGTGTGTGTGCGTGCGTGTGTGTGTGTGTGTGTGTGTGTCAGTGTGGAGTGGCTGGTCGTGGATGAGTCTGACAAGCTGTTTGAGGAGGGGAAGAGCGGCTTCAGGGAGCAGCTGGCGGCCGTGTTCCTGGCGTGCTCCGGCCCCAGGGTCCGCCGGGCGCTCTACAGCGCCACCTACGCCGCGGACGTGGAGCAGTGGTGCCGCCTCAACCTCGACAACCTGGTCTCCGTCTACATCGGACACAGGTACCCCCGTTCCCCATAGAGCACAGGTACCCCCGTTCCCCATAGATGACAGGTACCCCCGTTCCCCATAGAGCACAGGTACCCCCGTTCCCCATAGAGCACAGGTACCCCCGTTCCTCATAGAGCACAGGTACCCCCCGTTCCCCTAGAGCACAGGTACCCCCGTTCCCCATAGAGCACAGGTACCCCCGTTCCCCATAGAGCACAGGTTCCCCCGTTCCCCAGAGAGCACAGGTACCCCCGTTCCCCATAGAGCACAGGTACCCCCCGTTCCCCATAGAGCACAGGTTCCCCCGTTCCCCATAGAGCACAGGTACCCCCGTTCCCCATAGAGCACAGGTACCCCCGTTCCCCAGAGAGCACAGGTACCCCCCGTTCCCCATAGAGCACAGGTACCCCCGTTCCCCATAGATGACAGGTACCCCCGTTCCCCATAGAGCACAGGTACCCCCGCACATCTTCATGACGCAGGCGGTGAGGGTGTTAACCACCCACCCCAGGGCCTCGCTGGCGAGTAGGAAGAATAGGTGCTCTTCGCCGCGTGCAAGAGGGTACCTCAGAAATAGCTGGAACTGGGATCAGCACGCCCGTCTCTAGGGGGGGGTACTTGCGTTTGAGAGTTGGCGCCAAGACCGGGAGCTGGAAGTGGAGACCAAGGCTGAAGGCTACTGAGTTAAAACGGTAGAACCGCCCACCTTTGACTCACCTGAACCCCTCCTCCCCTCCCCGGTACGTTGTTCTCCTCAGGAACACGGCCGTGGAGACGGTGGAACAGGAGCTGCTGTTTGTGGGAACGGAGAATGGGAAACTGCTGGCCATGAGGGACATCATTAAGAAGGTAGGTCCGCCAGGGAGAGGTCTGAAGACCAGGGACAGGTCTGAAGACCAGGGACAGGTCTGAAGACCAGGGACAGGTCTGAAGACCAGGGACGGGTCTGAAGGCTTCAGGAAGGGCAGAGTTATCGTTAAGCGTCAACTTGTAGAACTAAGGATGGAAATTGGACAGAGAGAATTTGCTCTGTGCTGTCCGAGGAGGCATATTGACTTGGCATGGGCGTATTGATATATTATCTCAGGTTACTTTCTCTGCCTCCTTCATCCCTCCCTTCTTCCTGCTCTCTCTCTCCCTCCTTCTATCCCTCTCTCTCTCTCCCTCTCTCTCTCTCTCTCTCTCTCTCTCTCCATCAGGGGTTCCTTCCTCCCATGCTGGTGTTTGTGCAGTCGAAAGAGCGAGCACGGGAGCTCTTCCACGAGCTGGTGTACGAGGGCATCAATGTCGACGTCATACATGCAGACCGCACACAACAACAGGTACACACACACACACACACACACACTCTGTTCATGGTTGGTCCAGTCACAGCTTCTAGAATGTGATCTCTCTCTCCAGAGGGATAATGTGGTCAGTAGTTTCCGCTCGGGGAAGATCTGGGTGTTGATCTGTACAGCTCTGCTGGCCCGAGGGATCGACTTCAAAGGAGTCAACTTGGTGCTCAACTACGACTTCCCTACCAGCGCTGTGGAATACATCCACCGCATCGGTTAGTCCCTCTGTCCTACCTAAACAGCACTTGTGGCACACTTTGAAATTGTAATTTCAAACCCATTTCACCGCATATGTTCATGATGTCAATGTCTGATCACTACGCCTCTCTCTCTCTCTCCCCTGCTGCTCTTCATTGGTTTTTTCTCCTTCTCTCTCTCTCTCTCTCCCTCCGCCTCTCAGGGCGTACGGGCAGGGCGGGGCACAGCGGGAGGGCGGTCACGTTCTTCACAGAAGACGACAAACCCCTGCTACGCAGGTACCCAGGGGTTCCATCAGGCCTGCCCCCGACTAAAGATCGTCCTGCTCCACTAGAAGTCCTCATTTCAAACGACTAGTCGTTCCTTTATTATTATGATTATTATTATTATTATTATTCATATAACCTTACCATACACACGGAGCGAGCGGCAGCAAACGACTCAGCAAAGCGATAGATTCATTCTCAATGTGTCGGCATTCGGCAACACAGCAAGGAGACTGAACAACATTTGATTACAGGCTATGGGATTTTGAGGGGATTGCGCAATAAACCTACGCTAGGATTTTGATTGGTGATTGAGGGGTTTGTTGACGGGGTTTTTTTTCTTTCTGCGACTAATGAAAACCTGCTCGACTAGGACTCTTCTCGTCCGCTAACGTTAAGTGGACTATTGGGGGGGCCGCCCTAGTTTCTGTTCACTCACGGCCTGCTGGGAGCTGCCATACCATCAACTCCTCTTCTGTGTTTATTTGTTCTTTCCCTCTCTCTCTCTCCGTCCTCCTCTGCAGCGTCGCCAGCGTGATCAAGCAGGCGGGCTGTCCTGTACCTGACTACATGGTGGGCTTCAAGAAAATGCATAGGTGAGCTTTCAGATGAAATTACTTCTTTTAAATCTATATCAAAAAGTAATAAGTAAGGTGTAATACAGGGCTTATTCAATAAGTTGACACATTGTCTGTAATAGGGTTGCAAATTTCAAGGAATTTCATTCATCGATAACTGTTAACCTTAACAAACGATAGTCGATTAATTGATAAGAACGTCCCGCGCTGGACTGCACTTTGCTCGCTTCATTTTTTTGTCGTCTGCCTCTGTGTCGTTGAAATTTCCCGGCATCCTAATTAGCCTTCACTCCATGGCGTGGCGCCCTCGTGCAAAATCATGATGACATTTCATGCAACTCCCGTTGATAACAAAAGTTCAGTTCCATTAACAAGCAGTTAATCGAGTAACCAAATCTTACTCAAGTAAATTCTTATCGGCAATGAATGGATAGTGGATTAACTGTGAACATCCCTAGTCTGTAATGAGGCTGTTCTGAATGAGTGATTAATCCCGAGGGTGTTTGTGTGCAGCAAGGTGAAGCGCCAGCTGCAGAAGAGACCCCCGAGGAGAAGCACCATCAGCACCACGCCACGCCTCCTCCTGAACAAGGGACAGAAGGGACAGAAGACCAACGGACACAATCACAAGAAGAAACCAGAGGGACAGAAGAATGGAGAAGGAAAGAAGACGGGAGATGGACAGAAGAAAGGAAAGAGAGTACAGAAAGGAGGAAGTGAAAAAGCAGACGGCAAAAAGCAGAGGAAAGGATTGACTCCGCCTGCTGGACCCAAGGAGAAAAGGTAATGTGTCTCAAACACTTGACAACAAGGGGAGTAGCAGTCAGAGGGGGAGACTGGAGACTGAAATGCCCCCGTTCTGAAGGAATGGGCTCATATTATTCATGCTAATATTTTGGGAATGAAACAGACTGTTCTCTCTCTCTCTCAGGAAAAAGGTGAAGAAAGTCGCAGCAGAGACGGGACAAGCTGCGTGAGGACAGACGGACAGTATCCTAGATGACAGGATGGACAGACTGACGTATATGAAGACTGTTCTGTTTGCTATGTTAACAAATGTACTCCCAGCAATAAAAATAAACTGGTGTAAAAAGTTACATTTATATATCCTTCTATCCACAAACGAATGATATAAATGTCATGGAATCTACAACTAAACTTCACTATGGCATTCGTATTTTCTATCCCTGGGGGGGATCAATAAAGTCTTCACTTATTTTATAGTTGCCACTGAGAAGTATGCCTGAGAAAAAGTTATCCACACTATAGGCTATCTTGTTGGATTTCTTTCATCTTGCTATAGTGAAATAAAAAATATATATAAATCTTGTTTATTTGTCATATGTACGAGATCCGGTTACCATGTACAGTACTATTAAATATACTTAGCTACACCCAACATAGGCTTGAACCTATCACCCAGAGATTAACGTCTCGTGTTCCACATACTGAGCTAGTTGACTGACAAGAATAAGCCTAGATACTTCAGGAAACCAGGCCAGATCCAGCCTGGCTGATGTGCGTGGCTGGCTTGTTTCTGTTCAGCACTGGTATAACGGAAGCTAGTCATACCACTAAAATAGCTGTGAATTGAAATGACATGAAACAATGTCTGATAAATTAAGAGGTCTTGTCGCCTGGACACATCAGTTCCAATGCTAATCCAGCACAATAAGAGCGGGATAGCCAGTTAGCTCATGAGCTCATAACAACTAGCAGCAGCTTCCATAACGTTAAAGGACATGGACAACATTTTTGGAAATACGCTTATTTTCCATCTTCCCTGGGGTTAGACAAGCAGTATTCGCATTTTCAACTCTGTGCGTGTAATATGGAGTGGCGAGACCTGGACTGATTAGCCTAGCTTAGCGGCATTCACTGGTATCAGGTTAGGCCGATTAGCCTACTTTACAAATGTCACGAAATAACCCCCCAATACAACTCCAAAACTATAGGCCTCAACTGCCTGTTATTACAGCTCTTTACAACACACTGAACCATATTAACCTGTTATTACAGCTCTTTACAACACACTGAACCATATTAACCTGTTATTACAGCTCTTTACAACACACTGAACCATATTAACCTGTTATTACAGCTCTTTACAACAAACTGAACCATATTAACCTGTTATTACAGCTCTTTACAACACACTGAACCATATTAACCTGTTATTACAGCTCTTTACAACAAACTGAACCATATTAACCTGTTATTACAGCTCTTTACAACACACTGAACCATATTAACCTGTTATTACAGCTCTTTACAACACACTGAACCATATTAACCTGTTATTACAGCTCTTTACAACACACTGAACCATATTAACCTGTTATTACAGCTCTTTACAACAAACTGAACCATATTAACCTGTTATTACAGCTCTTTACAACACACTGAACCATATTTATAAAGTTATGCTGACTGACACCTTCATGCTCCGAGGTACCCATTAATTCGGGGCATGTTTTAAATTCTGAACATGATTTATTTATAACAGACTATTACATTACACCAGGGATTCTCAACCTTTTGGAAGGCCCACTTCTGATTGTTAAAATTCTGAGGACCTAATTGAAGCAGATCCTGATCCATCCCTTGGTGAATTTTTCAGTTTACTCCATTAACTAGACATTGAAAGAGAAAACAACATTACCTCTGCACTTGTTTTATTAAAGATCACAGGAACATAGTGGTCGATGATCAGCCCAGACAGGAATGAAGGTCACACGGAAAAGACAAAAGACACAACCCATTTATTATCAATTTTGTTACTCGCTGACATGAAAAGTAGACACTACCATTGCTTAAAAATATGTAAACTGTATAAACTTGTGATCGTGATCATGATGCTGAGCCCAGTCGCACAGAAAGGGAAGTTGGAGAACATCTTGCTTCCGTACTTTGACGTATTTCCGCCTGAAACGGGCTGCAAGGGCGGGACATACGTTTAGATGAATTTCATTGGATCGTTATCGAGCGGGCGGGATATTCAACACTTGAGGAGTAGTTGACCTTTTGATTGACAGGGCGGATGTCGTGAGATTATTGGCTTAAAATCTAAGGTACCGTCTGTCGTAATTGCACGTGACCTACCGTTTTCCAGGAAGTAAGAAATTATATACTTTGATATAAGATTACAACAAAAGTAGAATCTTGTAATTTTTTTGTCGTTGAATCGTTGAATAGGTGAACACTATGACCAATTATGTGAACCAAAATGGGACTGAATGCTTTTTTCATTTCTGTAGGACTTTAAGTGAGGGGAGAGCATATTTGTGCTTGTTGCACAAAAGCTTTCCTCAGTATTGTGACAATATTACTACTTTTTAACCCCTTAATAAGCATTATTTGACCTTTCAATTCTCTTCACTTACATAAACAGACAGTGAGTGTGTGGTCTCTGAAATCATAAAGAAATATAATATATAACTAACAGAAATACTTAATAAATAACTAAATAGCCTAACTCAAATACTCATTGAATTCCTGAAACTTAACAAGAAACAGTCTATCTAGGCCTGTTGCTGCCCTCCTGTGGCCAAAAACGGTAAATGCAGTCTATCACCGGTAATACACGTTTGTAGCCAACTAACAAGAACGTGGACTAAATCATACTTGGACATCGAATGTAATGAACATAAAAATCTAACAAAGTACAGTTGCTCTTATCTACCAATAGCCTATAACCAGAGATTACATGATAATAGTATGAAGAAGCTATCAAAATCCCTACCGAATCCATAGCTAGCAACATGATAAAACATTGTGGTAGAATCTCACCATTAAATACAATACACGTTGAATGGTTTCAGTCAAAGGCCCAAGAAAAGAGCAACGTTTTCAGTGCAGATTTAAGATAAAATCAGATTTTCAGACTTTATTGATTCGCCAGGGGGGAAATTAAATGTTTCAGTAGTTGGAAGGTTACAGAAAGGTTTGAAAGAGATTAGATACAGAGTAGCCTAACAAGAAGAAGACACTAGAGGGGGATATATATATAACTATACAAGTCAATGAGTATACATATACATACATCCCGGCTATCAAGGTATATCTAGTAATACACATGTAAACATACATGCAGCTCACCTCAATGACCTCAAACTCTCAGGCACTGTTATACAGTCTGATGGCTGCTGGTACAAAGGAACATGTAAACCGCTCCGTATCCGGAGCGTTATCCCTTGATTTTCAATGTCTGCTATACCCACAATAGTCAGACACACACACGCACACACACACACACACACACACACACACACACACACACACACACACACACACACACACACACACACACACACACACACACACACGATCAACTTCATGCATCCTATCCTCCATGAAGTCTCCAGTGATCTGTCAAATTGGCTCCACCACCTGGAGGCGCTACTGAGACTTGGAGAGTAACTTGCAGTGGGTGAGAGAAATCATAGGACAAAGATCCCAGCACCACTACATCCATCCTTCACTCCTTCCTTCACTGCTTCCTTCACTGCTTCCTTCACTCCCCTTGCTGAATAACGCCTCCTCTCGCTCTGCTCTGGCAGGAGAAGCAGGAGAAGGTGACCCTTCTGGAGGAAGTGACGGCTCTACAGGAGACCAACCTGTGGGAGGAGTCTCTCACAGCCAATCAACAGCTCCGTAAGCTCACCCTGTTGTTCAAAGAGGCACCGGGAATTCTGCCTGGAGAGAGAGAGAGAGAGAGAGAGAGAGAGAGAGAGGGAGGGAGTGAGCTGAGAGTCCTAGAGACAGCGGTCAAACCCAGATAGAGAAGAACCAGAGAGGCTGAGGAGTTCTAGCTGTTCTGTCTGCAGGAGGCATAATTACAGAAGGACTAATATTCCACATGGAGCTACTTTCTAATCCTCTGTGAGCTGATCTGTTCTGCTATTGTTAATTGCAGGTTTTGAATGTTAACCCAAAATAGATAAATAAATTCAGTTTTTCATTTTCTTGCGATGTTGGAATTAAGTGATATGCATAGATACTTTTAACAATAAAAACGTTATTTTTTAGAACAAATATGGTCATATCGAACAAATATATAATATCAATAAGTGGCATGGGTCATGAATTAACTTACTGTTACTGAATTAACTTACTTCCGTTTGTTAGAATGAACACTGTTACGGCTCCACCCTCCTCGGCTCTCCCCGGACCGCTGGGGCGCACGGGGCGCACCATGCGTAATGACGCACGCCGGTCAGACCATGCGTAATGACGCACGCCGGTCAGACCATGCGTAATGACGCACGCCGGTCAGACCGTGCTCCCACGCCTCCCGTCCCCGGAGTTCCCGCTCCTCTCGAGACTGATCTAGAGACGCCTAGAACAGCCCCGCGCGCTTCGCCGCAGGTGAATACGGTTGTGGCTAATTAGTGAATGAGCTTATGGCTTGGCGCTGCACACCTGACTCCAATCATCATCTACTCATCTCTCTAGAAGAACCAGCTGGTCATCTCGACAATCATCGTCATCAGGGCTTTGCACTTTTCCACCGCCTCCTGTGTCGTGCGCTTGGGTCCAGTTTCAACCCGGTCTTAAGAGCAGTATGTCTACCTCAGAGATGATTCAGACATATAGCCTACGAGCTCTAAAGGGCCCCGTTTTATCATGTCAATGTCATTTAAATTTTAATTGTAAATAAATAAAATAAATAAGCTTATAAAGAAGGCAGGCTCAGTCATTGTCCTGACACCTGACTCCTTGGAGGCCGTCACTGAATGTTGCATAATAAAACTGGAACAATTCTAGGTATGATGGCCATCCCCTGCATGCAACTGTCTCTACTGTCAAAACATCTAAGAAATAATAATAATAATAATAATAATAATCATACCCTTCATCATAATACAATCAAGAAACAGCAAAACAACTGTAATAGGCTACTATAGCCTACATGAGAAAATAATGAAATTAAAGTTAGGCATAAAAGTTGGGTAGCAGGTGTGTAATACAAGTGTTCACTGGTAATAATACTGGATTGGTCAACACGGAGAGGATCGAATGCCTTTCAAGGCTGAAGTTATTGGTGCATCGAGCCCCTGCTATGGCAAGCTTACTGGGATAACTCCAAACCCTGGTCAGGGAGAAAGTGGACTGTCAAGTCAATACAGGGCCTCGGGTGACAAAGGCAAAGGGTCATCAGTGAGAGAAGGGAGGCCGAGGAGGTTAGATCCGGCCTGAACACCTGGGACAGGCCTAGGAGAGGGAGGGGAGCTTACAGCGGTTATAAATCAAGAGACCAGGGAAGAGTCTCTGGGAATCCCATAGGGAGGGAATGGCCAGGGTGCAGGGGCAGGGAGAGAGACGGAGGACAAACAGCGAGGTCATTGGAGGAGGTATTGCGCAATGGCGGATACAAGGTTACAAGGCGGCACGATGTTCCCCGCATTCTAGAGGAAGATGGTAATAAATATTATAAACAAATCCCTTTAAAGAACTGATGAAGAACCCCAGCTAACTCTGGGAAGGTGATAAACAGCCTACATGACCCCCCCCTCCCCTCCCACTCTCTAGCCAGGGTCTGGTTCTTATCAGAAGGAAGGGATCGTGTTGGATGAACTGCCTGAAGACAAACAGCTTTCCTGTATGAGGTTGCGATAATAGATGTTAAAAGTAGAAGGTGTAATCAAGACTATTTAGAGTGAATATCATTTATTGGAAATGTAATCACTTAAAGGAGTAGTAAAGGGAAAATGCGTGCCCACCTCCACCACCTGTGGGACACCGAGGGGGAATGCAGGGTGGAGTTCAGCACTGAGGTGGAGTCAGGGGGGGTGCAGGGTGGAGTTCAGCACTGAGGTGGAGTCAGGGGGGGTGCAGGGTGGAGTTCAGCCCTGAGGTGGAGTCAGAGGGAATGCAGGGTGGAGTTCAGCACTGAGGTGGAGTCAGGGGGGGTGCAGGGTGGAGTTCAGCACTGAGGTGGAGTCAGGGGGGGTGCAGGGTGGAGTTCAGCACTGAGGTGGAGTCAGGGGGGGTGCAGGGTGGAGTACAGCACTGAGGTGGAGTCAGGGGGGGTGCAGGGTGGAGTTCAGCCCTGAGGTGGAGTCAGAGGGAATGCAGGGTGGAGTACAGCACTGAGGTGGAGTCAGGGGGGGTGCAGGGTGGAGTTCAGCACTGAGGTCAAGGTTAGCGCCGGGACGCGTTTATTTCAAGACCGAGATATCAAACAAAGGGGGAAAAAAATAAAAACTAGAAATTTGGGAGCCAAAGTTACAGTATGTTGTACTATTCACTCCCCTTATATGAACTTTGTAGACAAGTCCTGTAACTTTTAAACTGTATCATGGCTCCATGGAAATGATGGCTTCATCTGAATGTTGCTTTCAGTTTCCTTATCCAACCTGTGTATCTCTGTCCACCCTAGATACTACTGACGATCTACACTTATCTTAATTCCCATTGGCTCAGCCCCGCAGAGAACATTTATTTGTTGACACGAGGGACAAGGCTGCTCATTTGAGACCAGCGGTTCTGAGAGCTGAGAACATGTATCTGCGAACTACAGTAATCAAGTAGCCTAGTCGATGTAGGTTTTGTTTTAAGATATATCCAACGGCCAAATTAAACATGAAGTTGATCATCTCGCTTCTTCTGGGAATTTCTGGAGCGTATGCTGGTCAGTATGAATTAAAGTTTTTCTGGTTGGCATGTTTATGTTAGGCCTACGGTATTTATTTTCACTTTAAATGTGAAAGTGAAATAGTTAAAGTACTGTAACTGTCAGCTCAAATAAGTTGTGATCGTTGTGAATGTGATCTTTTTGATCAAATCTGGGGCTGTTTTAGATGAATAGGCCGATTCGGGTCGGATGATGCGACACCTAGACTATAGAGCACGGGGGGGGGGGGGGGGGTTATAACAGAGATTTATTATTTCTGACTTGGCAACCCTGCTAATCATTTTTCAAATGAATGAGGTGATTAGGATACACTTACAGTTTTAGCCGCCTGCCTCTAAAAGAAAGGAAAGTCTGAAAGGAATTTCAAACTACAAGTCCCGTGAAACTATTGTTATTTTGTGGTAATCTGCGTGAGAAATGTGAAGTGTGGCGTGTGAGAGTGTGAACTAGTTGAAATGCGTGTGTCTCACGGCCAATGCGTGAGACTTGGCAACACTGTTCAGAAGCTGAGAGGTTTGGGACAGGCCTATGCTGCTAATGTCTGATCTCTCACCAGACACACCCAGGACATGAACTCAGACAGAGGAACATTTGTTTCATTGTGATGTTCAGGTTCATATTTCTGGTGGTTGAGTGTGAGGATATAAGCAGGGCTGCACATCATTAGAGCTTGTGTGATGATAGCAGAAATATGATGGGATGCAAAGTGCAGGTGACCTGTTGAATGTATTCCTAGTTATAGCCAGTAGATGGCATCGTTATACCAGACTCAG
>NC_140248.1:3837678-3840178 GCF_949987555.1 Borostomias antarcticus | reverse complement strand
TTGTGCATAACTAATTAGTCTTGGTAGTAATTGATGTTGACCTGATAATCTCTTGTTGACACACAGACAGACCATTCTAGTTGTCATTTCTTGATGGGCTGACACCGCTGTGTTTAGGCAGCAATGTTTATCTATTCTAAGTTACACAAATATGATTCTATATACTGTAGTGTCCCCTGTCTCAAACATATGATTATTGAATATAAGAGCAAAAGAGAGAAATGTCTGTCAGCTAGCTAATCACGGCTTCTCTGCGTGACCTCTGGACATCCAAGTCCTCATCCACCCCTGAAGCACATGTCCAGTGTGTTTGGTTTCATAGTGAAACAGTAACTCAGCTGCAGAGTGAAGCTGTTTGGGACGCTGCTGTGTTCAGACCTGATCTCACTGTGACAGAGAGAGCTGATGGGGAACATAGACTCATATGATGAATGGGATCCACACACATAGAAAACACACCCCATTCATCATATTTCAAGGTTTGCCACAGGCAAGATCCTGCACCTATAGACTCTTAAGTATCTATTATTATTATTATTATTTTCTATGAGTCGAGCACACCAGCCCTTTGTTGTTTAAGAACATAGACTCATACTCTGACTTTAAATACACTATGAATGCTATATCTGCAGACTATTGATTTGGTCTTTGATTTCACACAAAAGTGAATATATGAATATTACACTTTTGTCGATAAATTGACTAAATATAAGAGTTCATGTGATTGAATAAAGGTCTGTCTAGTCCCATATCATGAGCTCATGTATGTAGACCAAACACCTTGTCTGTGTCCAGAAGGTGAGTGAGTTGGAGAACTTGAATGTAATGTTATTTCATATCTTTGTCTGAATAGTAGCAGACTAGAGGTGAATGTGGATAGTGGAAATGACTGGCATTTAATCATATCTTATTTTTACCGGTCTATTAAGCCTACTTGATTTGAATGACCATAGGCTACTTTATATCAGTTGTCTTTTAGAGATGTAGAATTCCTCCTCCAGTTGAACTGTTTGGACGTTCAGTTTTGAAAGCTAACCTCTTGCTTTGATTAGCCTAGTTTTGAGTGATGTCCCAGGACGTACCAACCATGATCACATCTCTACTGTCTCAAAGGGGTTCCTGAAGTGTTTAGCATGTTCATATTGTGGAGCCCTGTCTGATAGCAGCCTACATGTGGGCTGTGCTCACTGTTAGTTGTTTAGTGGGTTCTGTGTAACGGGTCTGACCCGGGGGTCCAAAGAGAGTCTCAGAGCAGGACTCCTTGATCCCGAGGGAGGATCTGTTCACAGGGAGAGGGGAGGGGAGAGGGGGAGAGTGGATGGAGCGCTTGTAGTCCTGGAGGTGGGATGTGTAGTCTAGTTAGCTATGTGGAGGGTGTTATGTCAGGACTGTGGTTTACCAGTGAGGGCAGGTGATAATGGCTGGACAGGTGTTGTTTGAACGTGCGTGCGTCTGTCAACAGAGTCCAGTCCCAGATCCAAAGAGAGGACCGTGGGAGGAGGAGAGGGAGTTGAGAGAGAGAGAGAGTGAGAGAGAGAGAGAGAGAGAGAGAGAGGGAGAGAGAGAGAGGTAGAGAGAGGGAGATATAGATAGAAGGTGAGAGAGGGAGAGAGGGAGAGAGAGAGAGAGGGAGAGAGAGAGAGGAAGTGAGAGAGAGAGGGAGAGAGAGAGAGAGGAAGTGAGAGAGAGAGGGAGAGAGAGAGAGAGGAAGTGAGAGAGAGAGTGAAAGAGAGATATATAGATAGAGAGGGAGAGAGAGAGAGAGAGTTAGAGAGAGAGAGTAAGAAATAAAGAGATAGATAGAGAGAGAGAGAGAGAGGGAGGGAGAGAGGAAGGGAGAGAGTGTGTGTGAGAGAGGGATAGATAGAGAGAGAGAGGAAGAGAGAGAGGGGGAGGGAGAGAGGGAGGGAGAGATAGATAGAGAGAGGGAGATAGCGAGAGGGAGAGAAAGGGAGAGAGTGAGAGGGAGAGAGAGAGAGAGGGAGAGAGACAGAGCAAGAGACAGAGAGAGAGAGAGACAGATAGAATGACAACGAAAAACAAAGAGATAGAGAGAGGGACAGAGAGAGAGAGGCGGGAGAGAGAGATAGAGAGAGAGGGAGAGAGATAGATAGAAAGGGAGAGAGAGATAGAGAGAGAGAGATGGAGGGAGGGAGAGAGGGAGAGAGAAAGGGAGAGAGTCAGAGGGAGAGAGAGAGAGGGAAAGGGAGACAGAGAGAGGGAGAGAGAGACAGACAGAAAGACAACAAAAGACAAAGAGAGAGAGGGACAGAGAGAGGGAGAGAGAGGGAGAGAGATAGAAAGAGAGAGGGAGAGAGACAGAGAGAGATAGAGAAAGAGAGAGAAAGAGAGAGAGAGAAAGAGAAGTGGAGGTGGAGGTGGAAGACTGGTTAGAGGTGGAGGGGGAGGGCTGGTCAGAGGGAGGTCTGGTCAGAGGGAGGTCTGGTCAGGTGGAGGTCTGGTCAGAGGTGGAGGTCTGGTCAGAGGTGGAGGTCTGGTC
>NC_140248.1:3825178-3832678 GCF_949987555.1 Borostomias antarcticus | reverse complement strand
TCTCTCTCCATCTCTCTCCATCTCTCTCTCCCTCCCTTTCTCTCTCCCTCTCTCCATTGAGATGATTTTTAATTTTGTATATATTTTTTCTCTCTCTCCATCTTTCTCTCCCTCTCTCCCTCCCTTTCTCTCTCCCTCTCTCCATATCTTGTCTCTCCCTTTATCTCTCCTTCTCTCTCCCTCTCTCCATCTCTCTCTCCCCCTCTCTCACTCTCTATCCATCTCCCTCGCTCTCTGTTTCTCTCTCCCTCTCCCTGTCTCTCTGTCTGTCTCTCTCTCTATATCTCCCTCTCATCTCTCTCCAACTCTCTTTCCCTCTCTCTCACCCTCTCTCTCTCTTCATCTCTTTCCACATCTCTCTTTCCTTCTCTCTCTTCTCTCTTTCTCCTCCTCTGTCTCTCCATCTCTCTCTCTCTCCATCTCTTTCTCCATCTCTCTCTCTCATCTCCTTTTCTCTCTCTCTGTCTCTCTCTCATCTCTAAATCTCTCTCCATCTGTCTCTCCATCTCTCTCTCTCCATCTGTCTATCTCCATCTGTCTCTCCATCTCTCTCTCTCTCAATCTCTCTTTCTCTCTCTCTCCATCTCTCCATCTGTCTCTCTCCATATCTCTCTCTCTCCATCTCTCTCCATTTCTCTTTCTCTCCATCTCTCTCTCTCTCCATCTCTCTCTCCATCTCTCCCCATCTGTCTCTCTTCATCTGTCTCACTCCATCTCTCTCTCTCTCCCTCTCTCTATCTCTCTCTCTCTCCATCTCTCTCTCTTTCTCCATCTCTCCCAATCTCTCTCTCTCTCTCTCCATCTCTCTCTCTCCATCTCTCTCTCTTTCTCCATCTGTCTCTCCATCTCTCTCCATCTCTCTCTCTCCATCTCTCTCTCTCTCTCCATCTCTCTCTCTCTCTCTCCATCCCTCTCTCTCTCTCTCCATCTCTCTCTCTCCATCTCCAATTCTCCATCTCTCTCTCTCTCTCCATCTCTCCCACTCTCTCCATCTCTCTCTATCTCTCCATCTCTCTCTCTCTCCATCTCTCTCCATCTGTCTCTCTCCATATCTCTCTCTCTCCATCTCTCCATCTGTCTCTCTCCATATCTCTCCCTCTCCATTTCTCTCCATTTCTCTCTCTCTCCATCTCTCTCTCCATCTCTCTCTCTCTCCATCTCTCTCTCCATCTCTCCCCATCTGTCTCTCTCCATCTCTCTCTCTGTCTCTCCATCTGTCTCTCTCCATCTGTCTCTCCATCTCTCTCTCTCTTTCTCTCTCTCTTTCCATCTCTCTCTCTCTCTCTCTCTCTCTCTCTCCATCTCTCTCCCTCCATCTCTCTCCATCTGTCTCTCCATCTCTCTCTTTCTCTCTCTCTTTCCATCTCTCCATCTGTCTCTCTCTCTCTGAGAGCTGGTGGTGGGTGAGTGAGCTGAAAGCTGGTCGGTGTGTTTGGAGCTTTTTTTCCTTTCCTTTTCCAGCTTGTTCTTTTCTTTTTGGTACATGGTCTATGGTTTAGTCTTGGTTTCTGTAAGGAAATAGTTAATACAGGGTTTGCAGTGAGTGTCGATTACCGGCCAGCGTGTGCTGGTCTGGTTGTGTGGCATGGAGTTTGACTCAGTCGGCAAAATGGGGTTAGGATTTCTACTCCTTTCCCCTGTTCGGTGGAGGAGTGTTGTCTGGAAGTGGGGAAGGTTGTTGGATACGATAGTATTAAATCCGCGGCTCGGATGAACGGTGCTTGTGTGATTTTTGTTGATGAGGTTGACAAAACACACGGACTGATTGCGAGTGGAGTTGTGATCAATGATACTTTGGTGTCAATTCTGCCCCTGTCTACACCCGCCAAGAGGGTAACTATATCCCATGTTCCACCCTTTATTAGCGATGAGTTATTGGTGAGAGAACTATCGAGACATGGAAAAATAGTCTCCCTGATAAGAATGCTCCCGTCGGGTATTAAAACGCCGTTCTTGCAACACGTTGTTTCTTATAGGCGACAAGTGAGCATGATTCTCAATAATAGAAATGAGGAACTGAACCTAGTTTTCAAGGTGAGGGTAGATGACTTTGATTATGTGGTTTTTGTTTCTTCCGAAACATGGAAGTGTTTTGGGTGCGGTGGGGAGGGTCATGTAGTGTTTTGGGTGTGGTGGGGAGGGTCATGTAGTGTTTTGGGTGCGGTAGGGAGGGTCATGTAGTGTTTTGGGTGTGGTAGGGAGGGTCATGTAGTGTTTTGGGTGTGGTAGGGAGGGTCATGTAGTGTTTTGGGTGTGGTAGGGGGGGTCATGTAGTGTTTTGGGTGTGGTAGGGAGGGTCATGTAGTGTTTTGGGTGTGGTAGGGAGGGTCATGTAGTGTTTTGGGTGTGGTGGGGAGGGTCATGTAGTGTTTTGGGTGTGGTAGGGAGGGTCATGTAGTGTTTTGGGTGTGGTAGGGAGGGTCATGTAGTGTTTTGGGTGTGGTAGGGAGGGTCATGTAGTGTTTTGGGTGCGGTAGGGAGGGTCATGTAGTGTTTTGGGTGCGGTGGGGAGGGTCATGTAGTGTTTTGGGTGTGGTAGGGAGGGTCATGTAGTGTTTTGGGTGTGGTAGGGAGGGTCATGTAGTGTTTTGGGTGTGGTAGGGAGGGTCATGTAGTGTTTTGGGTGTGGTAGGGAGGGTCATGTAGTGTTTTGGGTGTGGTAGGGAGGGTCATGTGTTTTGGGTGCGGTAGGGGGGGTCATGTAGTGTTTTGGGTGTGGTGGGGAGGGTCATGTAGTGTTTTGGGTGTGGTAGGGAGGGTCATGTAGTGTTTTGGGTGTGGTGGGGAGGGTCATGTAGTGTTTTGGGTGTGGTAGGGAGGGTCATGTAGTGTTTTGGGTGTGGGGGGAGGGTCATGTAGTGTTTTGGGTGTGGTAGGGAGGGTCATGTAGTGTTTTGGGTGAGGTAGGGAGGGTCATGTAGTGTTTTGGGTGTGGTAGGGAGGGTCATGTAGTGTTTTGGGTGTGGTAGGGAGGGTCATGTAGTGTTTTGGGTGTGGTAGGGAGGGTCATGTAGTGTTTTGGGTGTGGTAGGGAGGGTCATGTAGTGTTTTGGGTGCGGTAGGGAGGGTCATGTAGTGTTTTGGGTGTGGTAGGGAGGGTCATGTAGTGTTTTGGGTGTGGTAGTGAGGGTCATGTAGTGTTTTGGGTGCGGTAGGGAGGGTCATGTAGTGTTTTGGGTGTGGTAGGGAGGGTCATGTAGTGTTTTGGGTTTGGTAGGGAGGGTCAGGTAGTGTTTTGGGTGTGGTAGGGAGGGTCATGTAGTGTTTTGGGTGCGGTAGGGAGGGTCATGTAGTGTTTTGGGTGTGGTAGGGAGGGTCATGTAGTGTTTTGGGTGCGGTAGGGAGGGTCATGTAGTGTTTTGGGTGTGGTAGGGGGGGTCATGTAGTGTTTTGGGTTTGGTAGGGAGGGTCATGTAGTGTTTTGGGTTTGGTAGGGAGGGTCAGGTAGTGTTTTGGGTGTGGTAGGGAGGGTCATGTAGTGTTTTGGGTTTGGTAGGGAGGGTCAGGTAGTGTTTTGGGTGTGGTAGGGAGGGTCATGTAGTGTTTTGGGTGCGGTAGGGAGGGTCATGTAGTGTAATGGGTGCGGTAGGGAGGGTCATGTAGTGTTTTGGGTGCGGTAGGGAGGGTCATGTAGTGTTTTGGGTGTGGTAGGGGGGGTCATGTAGTGTTTTGGGTGTGGTAGGGAGGGTCATGTAGTGTTTTGGGTGTGGTAGGGGGGGTCATGTAGTGTTTTGGGTGTGGTAGGGAGGGTCATGTAGTGTTTTGGGTGTGGTAGGGAGGGTCATGTAGTGTTTTGGGTGTGGTAGGGAGGGTCAGGTAGTGTTTTGGGTGTGGTAGGGAGGGTCATGTAGTGTTTTGGGTGTGGTAGGGAGGGTCAGGTAGTGTTTTGGGTGTGGTAGGGAGGGTCATGTAGTGTTTTGGGTGTGGTAGGGAGGGTCATGTAGTGTTTTGGGTGTGGTAGGGAGGGTCATGTAGTGTTTTGGGTGCGGTAGGGAGGGTCATGTAGTGTTTTGGGTGTGGTAGGGAGGGTCATGTAGTGTTTTGGGTGCGGTAGGGAGGGTCATGTAGTGTTTTGGGTGCGGTAGGGAGGGTCATGTAGTGTTTTGGGTGCGGTGGGGAGGGTCATGTCGTGAGGGACGGCCCTCGCAGACCCGCTGATGCGGCGGGGAGCTCCGGTCCGGCTGGTGCACAGAGGAGCGTTCAACCAGAGAGGGAGCAGACTAGAGAGAGGAGGAGGCTAGTCAGTCTGTGGTAGGAGGGAGGGAGCAGACTAGAGAGAGGAGGAGGCTAGTCAGTCTGTGGAAGGAGGGAGGGAGCAGACTAGAGAGAGGAGGAGGCTAGTCAGTCTGTGGTAGGAGGGAGGGAGCAGACTAGAGAGAGGAGGAGGCTAGTCAGTCTGTGGTAGGAGGGAGGGAGCAGACTAGAGAGAGGAGGAGACTAGTCAGTCTGTGGAAGGAGGGGAGAATGGAACGGGAGAGCGGGCTGAGGGAGATGCCCAGCGGGGGGATATGGGGACTGTAGTTGAGAGTGTAGTTGAACCTACTGACAGTAGCCCTGGCTTGGTGGGTGGGGCTGCTGCTGCTGTCGCTGAGCCGGGCCAGAGAGAGACTGTAGGCCAGGAGGCAGCTGAGCAGCCGGTCCCAGAGAGTCAGACTGTTGACGACGAGATGGACTCTGATTCAGATAGTGTGTCACTGACAGGCTCGGAATACTTTGTATACAATTCAGGAAGTGAATGATTTTCTTGATGAAACGTTTGGAAAGCAGGTCAAAGTAGAGGATTATTTTCCAGACACTGAGAAGTTTATTAAATCTGTAACGGTGTTGAGCAAGATTGTAGGGTTGCAGTTGTTAGATGAGAGAAAGCGTTTTAGGCTGAAGAAGCTTGTGACTAGTTTAAGACGACCTAACCTTCTTAAGAAGGTTCCAGGCAGAAGGCGTAAAACTCAGAAGTGATGTTTGTGTCTCACAGGGTGTTTTCCTATTTCAATCTGTTTCTTCTGTTCTTTTTGCTCTCACTCCTCTCTAACTTCCTTATGCAGGCTTTGAGAGTTGGGTCACTTAATATCAATGGAGGCAGGGATAGGTAAAAAAGGGCTTTAATCTCTGAAATATTTCAGCAGAAGAAATTAGATATCTTATTCTTGCAGGAAACACACACTGATAAGTCGAACGAGCTAGATTGGGAGATGTGGTGGGGGGGGGGGGGGGGACCTTTTCCTCAGCCATGGGACTAATGTTAGTGCAGGGACTGCTATAGTGTTTTCCCCTAGTGTCACTGGCAATGCCAATGTTATTTCTAGTATAGAGATAGTACCAGGTCGGGTGCAAATGGTGAGGGCTGAAATAGGGGAAACAACATTTTGTTTTGTTAATGTGTGCGTACCTAATGTGGGTTCAAAGAGGCTGGCCATGTTTAGAAGGTTAAAGGATGCACTAACACAAGCTGATCAGAGGGACTGTCTCATGATAGGGGGGGACTGGAATTGTACAGTGGATTTCACCTTAGATAGAACAACTGAGGATCCTCATCTGCAGTCATCCAGGTTTCTATCTAATATACTTGTACAGCTGGATGTAACGGACACTTGGAGGATGAAACATCCTTTGGCGAGGCAGTATACCTGGGTTAGGGTTGTGGATGGTCGAATGTCTGCAGCTAGGTTAGATAGAATATACATATCCTGTTTCTTTAGGAATAAGTTGTTGAGGAGTTTTATTTATCCTATGGGTTTAACGGATCACCATTTAGCTGTTGCGGATATATGCCTTGTTCCCAGTGTGAAAGCAAATTCGTACTGGCATTTCAATATCAAACTTTTACAGGACAGGGTGTTTCGTGAGAAGCTTCAGGATGTTTGGGATGAATGGAGGACTAGTAAGGTTGACTTTGTGTCTTTGAGCCAATGGTGGGAGGTGGGGAAAGCACAAATAAAGGTGTTTTGTCAGCAATATACTGCTCATTCCACAATCAGAGTGAAAGCAGCAGTCTATCGGCTAGAGCAGGAGATTACTGCTACCCAGAGAGACCTCATGAGTCATAGAGAGCCTCAGCAGGAGAGGAGATTGATTGAGAAAAAGAGGGAGCTCGCTCCATTTTGCAGGAAAGGGTGAAGGGTGCCATGGTGAGGGCTAGGTTTATTGGTATTAAGGATATGGATGCACCTAGTGCATATTTCTTTAATTTAGAGAGGAAGGCCTCCCAGAAAAAGCAGATGGCGTGTCTTCGTCTGGTGGATGGGAGGACAACGACTGATCCGGCCCAAATGAGGAGACATGCTGTGACGTTTTACACTGGCCTCTATGGGGAGGAGGGCTGTGACTCTGGCCTCTATGGGGAGGAGGGCTGTGACTCTGGCCTCTATGGGGAGGAGGGCTGTGACTCTGGCCTCTATGGAGAGGAGGGCTGTGACTCTGGCCTCTATGGAGAGGAGGGCTGTGACTCTGGCCTCTATGGGGAGGAGGGCTGTGACTCTTGCCTCTATGGGGAGGAGGGCTGTGACTCTGGGTGTGAAGACTTACTCCGAGACCTCCCGCGGTTGGGGGATGTGGATCGCCTAGCCCTGGACTCGCCATTTTCTCTTGTGGAGTTTACGGCAGCGGTGAATCAGATGGTGTCTGGCAAGGCGCCTGGCGTTGATGGCCTCCCCGCCGATTTTTATAAGGTCTTCTGGGGCTGTATTGGTGAGGACCTGCTGGAGGTGTTGGTGGAGTGTGTGGGGAGTGGGTTGTTGCCGGTCTCGTGTCGGCGTGCTGCCCTTTCCCTGCTGCCAAAGAAGGGGGACTTGGCTGATTGACATTCCATGCAGGATTAAAGCCTTCCGGCTTCAGACGGTCCAGAGGCTCCTGTATGGGGCGGGGTCCCGCTGGCATGACACCGCGGGGCTGCTCCTGAGGAGGGCGGGGCGTCTGGGGCTTGACAAACAGCTGTTCCTATTCCAGCCTGACCTGGTCAGTTTGGCGGGACTGAGCCCTTTTTACCGGTGGGTGTTGGTGGCCTGGAGAACTTTCACTGAGCGGCGTGACCTGGAGCAGCGAGCGGGACCCTGGCTGTTTGAGGAGACCCTTTATGGGTCTGACCTCGTTACAGCGGGGACTCTCGCTTCCCCTAGTCTGCGTTCCCGGCTGGGGGAGGCAGGCTGTATCAAACTGGGACATCTTTTGAGGACGCCTGTTGATCAGCTGGGGGAGACCACGGCGGTTCGGTCGGTACGCCTGCTGGGGAAAGTGGTGGCGGAGGTCATCTCGTCCCTGCCTGAGGAGTTTGCAGCGTATGTGCGGAGTGGTCTTTGTCTGGCACAGTGGCAGGATGGACATGACTGGGCCTTCCCTTCACTCTCAGTCTCTCCTGGGGTTGGGGAGTGGGCGGAGGAGAGAGGGAGGAGGAGAGAGGGAGGAGGAGAGAGGGAGGAGGAGAGAGGTGGGAGGAGGAGAGAGGTGGGAGGAGGAGAGAGGGATGTTTTTGACGTTCTGGACCCCTGAGCTGGGAAGATTTCAAGC
>NC_140248.1:3820178-3822678 GCF_949987555.1 Borostomias antarcticus | reverse complement strand
AAGGAGCTCTGGTTAGTGAACCGGTTCTGTTCGAAATTCCTGAAACCGTGGTTCTGTCTCCCTCCTCCAATAACATCGCACGTACGTACACACACACGCACACACACACGCACGCACGCACGCACGCACGCACAGTCAACTAACTCAACAATCAGATTCATATGCAGCGCAGCACAAAGACAAATTTATCCAAAACAGCTGATGATGATGTCAATAGATGACTAATAAAACATCTGTGTCTCTGATGATGTCAATAGATGACTAATAAAACAGCTGTGTCTCTGATGATGTCAATAGATGACTAACACACACACACACACACACACACACACACAGTGACATATTCAGTATAGTAAACAGCATTGGAGAAACTGTATAGGTTATGGTGGTAGGTGTGAGCGTTTTGGGAGCAAGCCAGTAGGTGACAGGTGGCTGATTGAATGATGATGGAGAGTGGAGATGATGTTCCAGATAACTCTTTATTGAGTGTGGTTCTAAACCAGAAGACGCACACAGAAGTGTTGTTTGCCAGCAGTGGAGGGGAGAATGAGTGAAGTGTACAGAAATGGGTTGCTAATTATAACAGGTGTGTGTATAACAGGGTTTCTTCCAGGGGTGAATGTGTAGGTGTGGCTTCCTTTTCTTGGCAGCAGATTCAACAGTCAGTATAGGGAAATAACATAGGACAGAAAAAATTAAATATATATAGTGGGGCCGCTTCCAGCGGTTGGGGAGTTCTTTACAAGCATAGTGAACTGTATGACATGGTGTCTGATAACGCTTCTCCACCAAAGGAACTCTGGTTCGGTTCGAAATTCCTGAAACCTTGGTTCTGTCTCACTCCTCCAATAACATCGCACATACGTACACACACACACACACACACACACACACACACGCACACACACACACACACACACACACACACACACACACACACACAGTGACATATTCAGCATAGTAAACAGCATAGTGAACTGTATTGTATGACCTGCTAGTTGTCCTAATTTGTCCTAAATGTAAAATCACCATCAACATGAGTTCAGTGTTTACACTGTTATTTACCTTGATGTTCTGTGTGTGTGTGTGTGTGTGTGTGTGTGTGTGTCCTCACAGAAGAGCAGCAGAGTCTAGCGGGGGAAGAGGAGACAGTCAACTAACTCAACAATCAGATTAATATGCAGCGCAGCACGAAGACAAATTTATCCAAAACAGCTGATGATGATGTCAATAGATGACTAATAAAACAGCTGATGATGATGTCAATAGATGACTAATAAAACAGCTGATGATGATTTCAATAGATGACTAATAAAACAGCTATTGATGATGTCAATAGATGACTAATAAACAGCTGTGTCTCTGATGATGTCAATAGATGACTAATAAAACAGCTGTGTCGCTGATGATGTCCGATAGATCATTAATGAGGTTTTCATGGCTGACATAATTTGATAGAAATTATATTTCAATTTGATCTGAGGATTTGTAGTTTGCAAACACAAGTGACACAAGCAAATATGCCATTTCTTTCTTCCAAATATATAGAAAAATACATTTATTTTCCTGGTTTATCAAGTATGTTTTCTCTCTGTGTTTCTGCACTGCTTCCTGCTGTCATACTGTAAATATGATAATTAGTAGGGTGTGTCTTCTCAGATGAGGTCACCTGACTGTCCTATCAGGAGCGGGGTGATGATGTCACGGTCATGTTTAGACCACAGCCCAGTCTGTCCGTCCAGATGAACACATTCCTCTGTGTTGATCCGTCTCAACACTGGCAGCAGAATCCTACAGTTTGACCATAGAGATTACGTTGATACTGTCTATCTGGGCTTGGTTTAATACTAAGCTCTGATTGGCTACAGAAGTGTGTATTCATTCTGCAGAACCACTCTCCCTCCAAGCTGGGGTTAGGGTTGGGCTGACCCCCCCTCTCTGGTGCCTGTCTTCTCCTCAGAGGACACTGATGCTCTGCTACATCTCTGTGAAGCTCAGTGATGCTCTGCTACATCTCTGTGAAGCTCAGTGATGCTCTGCTACATCTCTGTAATGCTCAGTGATGCTCTGCTACATCTCTGTGAAGCTCAGTGATGCTCTGCTACATCTCTGTAAAGCTCAGTGATGCTCTGCTACATCTCTGTGTAGCTCAGTGATGCTCTGCTACATCTCTGTAAAGCTCAGTGATGCTCTGCTACATCTCTGTGAAGCTCAGTGATGCTCTGCTACATCTCTGTGAAGCCGTTACCCGTCACAAACTACCGTCACTATTCACCTGTTTAGTAACTTTAACATGTTGGGAGAGCTTGTCTTGTTGCTTGTGGGATCTCTTTCTGCTTTTTTATTTAATTTTTTATATGTTGTGAAAAGATCTTACGTTTTCAATTGTGTGTGAAAATTTTCAGTTCTCAAAATAATCAAATCAGAGTAATAAAAATAGACTTTATTTTCTGTTCTATTAGAAATAGATTTTATTTTCTGTTCAATTAGAAATAGATTT
>NC_140248.1:3785178-3815178 GCF_949987555.1 Borostomias antarcticus | reverse complement strand
GTCCCATGCTGCTCCATCCTATCTCCCAGACACAGCTCCTTCATGGTCCCATGCTGCTCCCATCCTACCTCCCAGACACAGCTCCTTCATGGTCCCATGCTGCTCCCATCCTCCCTCCCAGACACAGCTCCTTCATGGTCCCATGCTGCTCCCATCCTCCCTCCCAGACACAGCTCCTTCATGGTCCCATGCTCCTCCATCCATCCTCCCAGACACAGCTCCTTCATGGTCCCATGCTGCTCCCATCCTACCTCCCAGACACATCCTGGGTATTACTGAAGATGGCTAGTCTAGACAAGTTAACGCTTGTAATGGGTATGAACATTAAAATATGAAATGAAAAAAGGAAACCTGTGTGGATGTAGCTGTATCAGTCTACAGTATATAGAGTGAGTAACTTGTATCTATGTTGATTTAATTGTATAGGCTAGTTTCATGAAGATAAAAAAAAAGAAAAAAAAAGAGTGTGATCGTAATGCTCGTAATGATCGTAATTCGATGTGTCAACATGAAAAAGTGAGTGCATGACACTGACAGCTAACAGTACAGCACAGGTTGCGCAATCAACATGACAGTCCAAAATGGCGACGGCCCTGATCCATGACGTTTTGGTTCCATAGCAGAATGATTGGTGTCCCCTCTGGGCATTCCATACTCTTTGCTTTAACGGTGAAGGAAGTGATTTTCTAACGAAATCTCATGATTTCTCATCCCAGTTGCAAATATCAGCAATAGCAATTAATCTAACGTATATAACGATGTAAAAGCTAGAATAATATTGTAATTATCTATACAATGTGTAAAAAAAAAAACTTAAAAAAAAACGACAGAACATTTGCTACCTAAAAATGCGTCAGAATGCGTCACGGGAGCCTTCCTCGGCACTTCCGGGGAAAATATAAACCGACTTAGGAGGACTGTTAACCAAAGGTCGGTGTGTTCTATTAATACATCCATGGTGTGTGTGTGTGTGTGTGTTTGTGTAGGGAAAAAAAACATTACTCTTTCTTTCTCTCATACTATGAGCTGGTGTGAAATTAGCTAAGCTCCAGTATGGCTACAATTTCCCCAGCTGTGGACCACCTCTGCTGTGCCATCTGTACCGAGATCTTCACTGATCCAGTGATTCTTAGTTGTCAGCACACCTTCTGCAGAGTGTGCGTAGAACAGCTCCTGAATGCTAATCACAAACGATGTCCTGAGTGTAACACGCCCATTGTCGGCAAAGAATTCCAGACCCACAGGATTGTACGTGCGTTAGTGGAGCAGCTGAGACTGGAAGGAGCAGGGCAGGAGAGAACCAGAGCGCACAGATGCCCCGAACACCAGCAGCAGGAGCTAACTCTGTTCTGTCACGAAGACAGGAAGATGGTCTGTCTAGTGTGTCGGGATGGGAGGCAGCACGCCGGCCACTCCTTCAGGCCAGTGGAGGAAGAGGGGGAGGAGGTGAAGAGTGCCGTGTCGTCAGCCCTGGCCCTCCTGAGCGCAGATATCTGTGAGGTGGCCGGCTTCTACCAGAGGCAGAGCTGGGAGGTGACCATCACTAGGGTCATCTCCAACCAGCTGAGAGCACAGATCAGCTACCAGTTGGAAGAGCTCAGGCAGGAGCTGGGACGCAGAGAGGCGGAGGAGTGGAGGAAAGTGGAGGAGAAAAGCGGCCAGGCAGCAATGGAGAAGAACCTGGCTGTGCTGGAGGTACATCTGGGCGAGGCTACAGCACGGCAGGCCACCCTGCAGCACGGGCTGGACATGGCGGATCCCAGAGACCTCTTGGTGTGGTGGAAGGAGAGAGGCGGGTTTGAGGTGAGGGGGAAGTTCACCTCTCCCTCTGGGAGTTTTCCTCGCGTCACTCTGCTGCAGAACCGCCTGGCGCTCCGGCCAGCCCTCAGCCTGCTGCCTCACACGGGCTGGAGACGCCTGGAGGTCTGCCTGGCCCAGAACATGGGCTCGGTCCAGAGGCCCTGGGTAGACCCCCTGTTTGGGAATATGTGGGATCATATCCAGGGGCTTTTATGGAGGTGGACTTTTGGTCGATTCTACGAAAGTAAATGAGTTTGATTCTAAATGAAAATGCCCCCTGATTATATTGCACAGTGAAGAAATGAAATGTGACTGAGAAGTACTGTATCACACTAATGCCTGGTGAGATGATTCATGTCATGTTATTGTTTAGTTTAACAGGGACAGCGCACAATTAAAATGCAATTGCACCAGAATTAGCAGCTGCTAAATTACACCCGTAGTCCCTGGGCTGGTGGATTAAGCCATACAATTTAAAATACATATTACATTACATCATAACATTTCAACATTATTACAAACTTTAGTAGAATAACATGCATGCCTATGAAACAATACACCATCATGACTATAAAAACCTATACATGCCTATAAAAACAATACACCATCATGATATTACAGTACAGTACAATCTACATAACCAAAATCACTTGTGTTGACACCTTTGATTTGACTGTAGCCATGATGTAATCAAAGTCTCCTTCCTAAGAAGTCCTGTGAGGAACAGTCCTGTCTCAGTTTGTCCTTATTTGACACCCCGACAGGCAGGCATATTTAAGATAATACAATTATTGAATCAAACCAAGCCAGCCAGTGTTTGCTTGTGTGTTAAGTGGTTGGATTTCGTTTGTGCGTACTTCAACGTGCTGATCGTGCTGCTGCGCTTTCCCTTCCTGGGTGTGGCGTCCGAGTTGACCAGACTCCCACTGGGGTTTGCTCTGGCTCCCAGGACCTTCTCCAAATGCCCTGCTGCTACGGAAACAAGAGAGGACTCTTCCTCCCCCTGCTAGCCTCGCATGCGCTTCCCTGCCTTCATCCTTTTTCTTTTTGAAAAAGCTTCTTGGAATATGTAGCGGTGGGATCTAGTGTAGCCTATACTGCATATCTCCGTATAACCTCCACTACACCACTGGTTCTCTCTCTCTCTCTCTCTCTCTCTCTCTCGCTGAGTCTCGTGTTCACACAAAAATGTGTGTGTGCCAAGTAGTGTTAAGAAGTTATTGGAATGACAGGAGTAGCAGGTACACTGAGGGCCCAACACATAGGCTACTTTAGTTTTTGTTCAATGATGTCATTATTTTTTAGGGCTGTAATGCATGATGTAAAGCTGGTCTAGATACCCATCGCTCCTCAAGGAGGATTCCTGCAGGAACTGGCTTCATCACAGCAGTCCACCGGTGCGTGCTTCAAACCCCGGCCCCCTAGCCAGGACAGCCCTCGTTTCCACTTCCATGGCCTGCTTGTGTACAGGGTGAGAGTGTTATACCACTCCACTAGGCCTTAGAGTAGGCTGAGACATAGGTTAACAAGTAGCAGAGATGGGCATAAAAACATCAAAATGTAATTGAATACAAATTACAAATACTTGCTCATAAATGTAATTAATTATAAATACAAAATATTAGTGACATTTTTAATTAATTATAATTACGTATTTATGTAATTAAAATACAAAAAATACATTCTACAAA
This sequence comes from Borostomias antarcticus, assembly GCF_949987555.1. Classification (NCBI taxonomy): domain Eukaryota; kingdom Metazoa; phylum Chordata; class Actinopteri; order Stomiiformes; family Stomiidae; genus Borostomias; species Borostomias antarcticus. Next base: position 3,811,687 of record NC_140248.1, on the reverse strand, counting down.
AACGAATAATGTGCCATGTTAGAGGATTCATTGATGTATTGCCAACTATGAACTCAATGTGCAATTACTTTGATAATTTATTAATCATTTGGAGACATTTCTTTTTAGTTTTTCCCCTCTTAAATCTTTGATTCCAGCCTCTCAAATGTGAAATGTTCTGGTTTCTTTAGCTCACTCTAAATTGGTGATGTTATTGCTGAAATGGCAAAAGCTATTGGCAAATGAAAAGAAATGGCTTGCTGCACAACAGCCATTTTCACGTGAGTTTATCATGTTTAACATACATATATGGTGATCTAGACCAGTGGTTCTCAAACCTTTCTGCCCAAGGCACACCAAAGGGCAAGCCAAAATCTCAAGGCACACCTATGTTCATATCCATGCAAAATAGCCCCTATAACACGTGCTATTACTCCTATGAATCACTGTTAATTTTTATTTAATGCCTTTTTGCTAATGCCAAACAATACAAACATCTATATAACTCAAAATATTTATTAACAAAATAATTGAAGAATTAATTTAAAGCTTTATAGATTTAAATCAAAGCAGCAATACACCCATTCCTTAAGAGGAAGAGTGTGTGTGTGTGTGTGTGTGTGTGTGTGTGTGTGTGTGTGTGTGTGTGTGTGTGTGTGTGTGTGTGTGTGTGTGTGTGTGTGTGTGTGAGCGAGAGAGAGAGAGAGAAGGAGAGAGAAAGAGAGAGAGAGGAGGGGTAGATCTGGCCTGAGACAGGAGCAGGCTTATCCCTGGTGTACAGTGATCACTCTTTACAAAAAAATTACTTTAGACTAAAACTTTAGTCTAAAATTGTGCTGAGAGTGTGCAGGTGAGGCAAGCAGGATGAACTGGAATGGGATCCTGGAAGCACAGCACAAAAGCACAGAAAAAAAGACTATTAATATTTTAGAAAGTTTCAGAAATATATCTATTCATCATTTATATGTATATAAACCTTGATGATTATTTAATTATGAATAGTTATTGAAATGAGGCTAACAGATCCTTATTATAATGTGTTGCAAAAGTGTAGGCCTAATTAGTCTATAATGTGTTAAAGAAATTATAAGTGTTATTTAAAATTCAATCAGTAACATTTACTATTATCAATAGGTTTTGCCTACTGATGACTTTTGTTGTCTTTTATTATTGTCCTTATTCCAGCTCTGCGTTGTGTTTTGATTTCAATAAAAGACCCAATCTCACACAATCCCACACAGTCCAGTGTCTCCTTTTCAGGTGTATTCCAAATTAATCTCTCCAACACGGGATCTGAGCCTCAAGCAAAAGCGGTTTATTACAGAAGGTTTGACGATGGCATGGCCTAATGTACAGTTGACCTCTCTGTATGCTGTCTGGACCCAAATCAAAGTATTGGTCTCGTTGCAACGTTCTTATGTGGTTTGAGTGTCCCCCCCCCTCGTCTCTTGTCCGATAAGACTGTCTCACTGGTCTCTTCCGTGGCCTTGTTTGGTCAAGTTAACCTACGCCGCCTCGGCGCCCAGGCCTTTATCTCTAACCACAACAATGGTGTTTGGCCCAGAGTGTACCAGCCATGGGATGTCTTTATCTCATAAGTCTATGGAAGAGGGACACCGTTTCTTACCCAAAACTCAAGCCGACAGCCATACTCAGAGGTCAATCATCATAATTAGGAAATAGCTAACAGGATCATATTAAAAGGCATTTCTCTGAAAATCAACCATATTCAACACTACTTACAAGCTAGTGAGACACATGTGCCTGTCGCTGGCCGCAGATTTTCTAAATCCTCGGTGGTACTGAAGAGAGGGCCACTCACAGTCCTGTTCAACAGAGAGGCGCGACCTGCTCTTGTTCTTATACACCAGAGTAGAGAACGCCAGCTCACACAGGTAGGCAGTGGGGAACTGAAGAAGTTGCTCAATAGCGTGGCTGGAGATGGTCGGGTACTCTGATGCAGAAGCCAACCAAAACTGATCCAGAGGGAGCTCTCTCAATTTGAGTTTCAGTGTGATGGTCCATACGGAGCTCTGCGCATTCCTCTCTCTCTCTCAAAGTGAGATTTTAGCTGAATCCCAATCTGAGTGCGCAAACCACCCTTGCGGCCCCTCGCACTTGCGGCCTGAGCACTTAAATGACGTCAGCTGGAAGGGCCAGAGGGTGCAGGGCCGTGAATTAACTGGGACAGCACTTCCAGCTGCGCGCCACAATTCCCAAGCCAGTTTAGCTCAATGCCCCTCCCACTTTGTTTTCATTGGCTGCTGCGTCCCTCCGACGCAGAGGCTGCTCTGACGCGCTCCTCAGCTCTCCGCTCGGCTCTGCAAATTGACCGACTGACGTCTGTTTTAATTTAATAATAATTACAAATATTATGTTGGGTGGGATATGTTTGCAGCAAGTGGATTTCAAGATCAATGTTGTGTTATCGGCAAATGTCATTATTTATGTGGGATGCACTCGGATCACGACTCGGATGCACTCAAGCACTGTGGCTGCGTTCCGAATCGCATACTTCTACTTCTTACTACCAGTACCTACTACAGCTGCCCTTAGAAAGTACGTACTTTGCAAGCAGTAGGCATCCAATTGGGACATACTACCTTGTCATAACATTGCGCCTTGAAATTAGCCTACATCCGTCGCTGTCCATAACGCGACATTCGTCTACAGCTGTCAACTCGCGCATGTGACGCACATTACCGCTGCGCAAAGGATTGTGGGTCAGAATAGCCAGAAAAGCCTGCTGGCGTGCATACTGCAAAATACGACCGGATGTAGTAGGTCATCCTGGTACTTTTGCCATACTGCATGTGGCATACTATGTATTGGGACATACTACATCCTGTTTTGGCATACTATATAGTAGGGTAGTAGGCGATTCGGAACGCAGCCTGTGTCACATGAGACGCGGTGGACTGTGGGTATTTTCTGCTCCTAAGTCCGCGAAATTGCGGACTTTCGGTAAGTGCGGTTAAAGTGCGCAAAATGGCGGCAGTGGCGCACTTGTGGACCTAGCAATTCCGTTTTGGGACCCTGAGCCCTTGTGGACTTAGCGGGAACGCGCATGTAAGGCCACAAGGCCGCGAGTGCTCTGCACTTTCGCCTAAGTGCGCGATTTAGGATTCAGCTTTTCTGTTGATGCTTCCTGGTTGAATGGGTCTCGAATCCAGTCATAGTCCTCGATGTCGTCCACACGTGGGAAGTAGCGCTCTTTTAGGCCGGATTCATAGTCGACGCAAACTACATAAGCGCAAGCTTCGCAAGGCCACGCAAGATCTAGTCGCGTCCTTGCGTGTGTCATGCCGAAATTTGTCACTTGACGTAAGCAATAGTGCAATTCCTTGCGTTTCCACAAAACACAACGCAAGCTCGAGTCATGTTGGAGCTTGCGTTCACAACGTAGCTTGCGTTGTTTACGTCGACTATGAATCTAGGTGGCAGCAAATACCGTACGCTCTCCGTCTGCCTGGGGCGCAGCTGATGTCAGTGGGAACATTTCAAATTCGACTATGAACTATTCCAGCCAATCCGAATCAAATATTTACCCAGGCCATGAACTAATAATAAAATAACCATTATAATATTTATTTATTTATTATGATTATTATTTTACATAAATTGTCAGAAAATTGCACGGCACACCCGGACTTGCCTCACGGCACACCAGTGTTCTATTAATACATCCATGACCGCGGCACACCAGTGTTCTATTAATACATCCATGGCCGCGGCACACCAGTGTTCTATTAATACATCCATGGCCGTGGCACACCGTTTGAGAACCACTGAGCTGGACAATTCGGACAATTCACCTTATTCACCTGGCAGCCATATTGGTCAGTCTGGGGTGCGAATGCGTTAGTGCCCGTTGACTTCAATGTTAAAAGTTCGCTGTAAAAACACCACTTCAAGAACCGAAATAGTCTAAATAACAGGCTGAATACACTATCGGGGTTACAAACTCATAATTACCAGACTCTGATTGATTATCACTGCCGTTGTTTTCACGTTTGGAAATACATGGAGGTGAATGAGCCATAGTTAGCCGTCAGCTGCATTCACTCAGATGTGTTTCCAAACGCGAAAACAACGGCAGTGAAAAACACTTGGGGGGGGGGGGGTTGATTCGGAGCCAGTGCAAAGATGCCAGGATAGGGGTGATATTAAAGATGCCAGGATAGGGGTGATATTAAAGATGGGAGGATAGGGGTGATATTAAAGATGGGAGGATAGGGGTGATATTAAAGATGGGAGGATAGGGGTGATATTAAAGATGGGAGGATAGGGGTGATATTAAAGATGTCAGGATAGGGGTGATATTAAAGATGCCAGGATAGGGGTGATATTAAAGATGGGAGGATAGGGGTGATATTAAAGATGGGAGGATAGGGGTGATATTAAAGATGGGAGGATAGGGGTGATATTAAAGATGTCAGGATAGGGGTGATATTAAAGATGCCAGGATAGGGGTGATATTAAAGATGGGAGGATAGGGGTGATATTAAAGATGGGAGGATAGGGGTGATATTAAAGATGCCAGGATAGGGGTGATATTAAAGATGGGAGGATAGGGGTGATATTAAAGATGTCAGGATAGGGGTGATATTAAAGATGGGAGGATAGGGGTGATATTAAAGATGTCAGGATAGGGGTGATATTAAAGATGGGAGGATAGGGGTGATATTAAAGATGGGAGGATAGGGGTGATATTAAAGATGCCAGGATAGGGGTGATATTAAAGATGCCAGGATAGGGGTGATATTAAAGATGGGAGGATAGGGGTGATATTAAAGATGGGAGGATAGGGGTGATATTAAAGATGGGAGGATAGGGGTGATATTAAAGATGGGAGGATAGGGGTGATATTAAAGATGGGAGGATAGGGGTGATATTAAAGATGGGAGGATAGGGGTGATATTAAAGATGGGAGGATAGGGGTGATATTAAAGATGGGAGGATAGGGGTGATATTAAAGATGGGAGGATAGGGGTGATATTAAAGATGGGAGGATAGGGGTGATATTAAAGATGGGAGGATAGGGGTGATATTAAAGATGGGAGGATAGGGGTGATATTAAAGATGGGAGGATAGGGGTGATATTAAAGATGGGAGGATAGGGGTGATATTAAAGATGGGAGGATAGGGGTGATATTAAAGATGGGAGGATAGGGGTGATATTAAAGATGGGAGGATAGGGGTGATATTAAAGATGGGAGGATAGGGGTGATATTAAAGATGGGAGGATAGGGGTGATATTAAAGATGGGAGGATAGGGGTGATATTAAAGATGGGAGGATAGGGGTGATATTAAAGATGGGAGGATAGGGGTGATATTAAAGATGGGAGGATAGGGGTGATATTAAAGATGGGAGGATAGGGGTGATATTAAAGATGTCAGGATAGGGGTGATATTAAAGATGTCAGGATAGGGGTGATATTAAAGATGTCAGATAGGGGTGATATTAAAGATGGGAGGATAGGGGTGATATTAAAGATGTCAGGATAGGGGTGATATTAAAGATGGGAGGATAGGGGTGATATTAAAGATGGGAGGATAGGGGTGATATTAAAGATGTCAGGATAGGGGTGATATTAAAGATGGGAGGATAGGGGTGATATTAAAGATGGGAGGATAGGGGTGATATTAAAGATGTCAGGATAGGGGTGATATTAAAGATGGGAGGATAGGGGTGATATTAAAGATGGGAGGATAGGGGTGATATTAAAGATGTCAGGATAGGGGTGATATTAAAGATGTCAGGATAGGGGTGATATTAAAGATGGGAGGATAGGGGTGATATTAAAGATGTCAGGATAGGGGTGATATTAAAGATGGGAGGATAGGGGTGATATTAAAGATGTCAGATAGGGGTGATATTAAAGATGGGAGGATAGGGGTGATATTAAAGATGGGAGGATAGGGGTGATATTAAAGATGGGAGGATAGGGGTGATATTAAAGATGGGAGGATAGGGGTGATATTAAAGATGGGAGGATAGGGGTGATATTAAAGATGGGAGGATAGGGGTGATATTAAAGATGGGAGGATAGGGGTGATATTAAAGATGGGAGGATAGGGGTGATATTAAAGATGTCAGGATAGGGGTGATATTAAAGATGGGAGGATAGGGGTGATATTAAAGATGGGAGGATAGGGGTGATATTAAAGATGTCAGGATAGGGGTGATATTAAAGATGGGAGGATAGGGGTGATATTAAAGATGGGAGGATAGGGGTGATATTAAAGATGGGAGGATAGGGGTGATATTAAAGATGTCAGGATAGGGGTGATATTAAAGATGGGAGGATAGGGGTGATATTAAAGATGGGAGGATAGGGGTGATATTAAAGATGGGAGGATAGGGGTGATATTAAAGATGCCAGGATAGGGGTGATATTAAAGATGTCAGGATAGGGGTGATATTAAAGATGCCAGGATAGGGGTGATATTAAAGATGGGAGGATAGGGGTGATATTAAAGATGGGAGGATAGGGGTGATATTAAAGATGTCAGGATAGGGGTGATATTAAAGATGGGAGGATAGGGGTGATATTAAAGATGGGAGGATAGGGGTGATATTAAAGATGGGAGGATAGGGGTGATATTAAAGATGGGAGGATAGGGGTGATATTAAAGATGGGAGGATAGGGGTGATATTAAAGATGTCAGGATAGGGGTGATATTAAAGATGGGAGGATAGGGGTGATATTAAAGATGTCAGGATAGGGGTGATATTAAAGATGGGAGGATAGGGGTGATATTAAAGATGGGAGGATAGGGGTGATATTAAAGATCCCAGGATAGGGGTGATATTAAAGATGTCAGGATAGGGGTGATATTAAAGATGGGAGGATAGGGGTGATATTAAAGATGGGAGGATAGGGGTGATATTAAAGATGGGAGGATAGGGGTGATATTAAAGATGGGAGGATAGGGGTGATATTAAAGATGGGAGGATAGGGGTGATATTAAAGATGGGAGGATAGGGGTGATATTAAAGATGGGAGGATAGGGGTGATATTAAAGATGGGAGGATAGGGGTGATATTAAAGATGTCAGGATAGGGGTGATATTAAAGATGCCAGGATAGGGGTGATATTAAAGATGGGAGGATAGGGGTGATATTAAAGATGGGAGGATAGGGGTGATATTAAAGATGTCAGGATAGGGGTGATATTAAAGATGGGAGGATAGGGGTGATATTAAAGATGGGAGGATAGGGGTGATATTAAAGATGGGAGGATAGGGGTGATATTAAAGATGGGAGGATAGGGGTGATATTAAAGATGGGAGGATAGGGGTGATATTAAAGATGTCAGGATAGGGGTGATATTAAAGATGGGAGGATAGGGGTGATATTAAAGATGTCAGGATAGGGGTGATATTAAAGATGGGAGGATAGGGGTGATATTAAAGATGGGAGGATAGGGGTGATATTAAAGATGGGAGGATAGGGGTGATATTAAAGATGGGAGGATAGGGGTGATATTAAAGATGGGAGGATAGGGGTGATATTAAAGATGTCAGGATAGGGGTGATATTAAAGATGGGAGGATAGGGGTGATATTAAAGATGGGAGGATAGGGGTGATATTAAAGATGGGAGGATAGGGGGATATTAAAGATGTCAGGATAGGGGTGATATTAAAGATGGGAGGATAGGGGTGATATTAAAGATGGGAGGATAGGGGGGATATTAAAGATGCCAGGATAGGGGTGATATTAAAGATGGGAGGATAGGGGTGATATTAAAGATGGGAGGATAGGGGTGATATTAAAGATGGGAGGATAGGGGTGATATTAAAGATGGGAGGATAGGGGTGATATTAAAGATGGGAGGATAGGGGTGATATTAAAGATGGGAGGATAGGGGTGATATTAAAGATGGGAGGATAGGGGTGATATTAAAGATGGGAGGATAGGGGTGATATTAAAGATGGGAGGATAGGGGTGATATTAAAGATGGGAGGATAGGGGTGATATTAAAGATGGGAGGATAGGGGTGATATTAAAGATGCCAGGATAGGGGTGATATTAAAGATGGGAGGATAGGGGTGATATTAAAGATGGGAGGATAGGGGTGATATTAAAGATGGGAGGATAGGGGTGATATTAAAGATGGGAGGATAGGGGTGATATTAAAGATGGGAGGATAGGGGTGATATTAAAGATGGGAGGATAGGGGTGATATTAAAGATGGGAGGATAGGGGTGATATTAAAGATGGGAGGATAGGGGTGATATTAAAGATGGGAGGATAGGGGTGATATTAAAGATGGGAGGATAGGGGTGATATTAAAGATGGGAGGATAGGGGTGATATTAAAGATGGGAGGATAGGGGTGATATTAAAGATGGGAGGATAGGGGTGATATTAAAGATGGGAGGATAGGGGTGATATTAAAGATGTCAGGATAGGGGTGATATTAAAGATGGGAGGATAGGGGTGATATTAAAGATGGGAGGATAGGGGTGATATTAAAGATGGGAGGATAGGGGTGATATTAAAGATGGGAGGATAGGGGTGATATTAAAGATGGGAGGATAGGGGTGATATTAAAGATGGGAGGATAGGGGTGATATTAAAGATGGGAGGATAGGGGTGATATTAAAGATGTCAGGATAGGGGTGATATTAAAGATGCCAGGATAGGGGTGATATTAAAGATGGGAGGATAGGGGTGATATTAAAGATGGGAGGATAGGGGTGATATTAAAGATGGGAGGATAGGGGTGATATTAAAGATGGGAGGATAGGGGTGATATTAAAGATGGGAGGATAGGGGTGATATTAAAGATGGGAGGATAGGGGTGATATTAAAGATGGGAGGATAGGGGTGATATTAAAGATGGGAGGATAGGGGTGATATTAAAGATGTCAGGATAGGGGTGATATTAAAGATGGGAGGATAGGGGTGATATTAAAGATGGGAGGATAGGGGTGATATTAAAGATGGGAGGATAGGGGTGATATTAAAGATGGGAGGATAGGGGTGATATTAAAGATGGGAGGATAGGGGTGATATTAAAGATGGGAGGATAGGGGTGATATTAAAGATGGGAGGATAGGGGTGATATTAAAGATGGGAGGATAGGGGTGATATTAAAGATGGGAGGATAGGGGTGATATTAAAGATGGGAGGATAGGGGTGATATTAAAGATGGGAGGATAGGGGTGATATTAAAGATGGGAGGATAGGGGTGATATTAAAGATGGGAGGATAGGGGTGATATTAAAGATGGGAGGATAGGGGTGATATTAAAGATGTCAGGATAGGGGTGATATTAAAGATGGGAGGATAGGGGTGATATTAAAGATGGGAGGATAGGGGTGATATTAAAGATGGGAGGATAGGGGTGATATTAAAGATGGGAGGATAGGGGTGATATTAAAGATGTCAGGATAGGGGTGATATTAAAGATGGGAGGATAGGGGTGATATTAAAGATGTCAGGATAGGGGTGATATTAAAGATGGGAGGATAGGGGTGATATTAAAGATGCCAGGATAGGGGTGATATTAAAGATGGGAGGATAGGGGTGATATTAAAGATGGGAGGATAGGGGTGATATTAAAGATGGGAGGATAGGGGTGATATTAAAGATGGGAGGATAGGGGTGATATTAAAGATGGGAGGATAGGGGTGATATTAAAGATGTCAGGATAGGGGTGATATTAAAGATGGGAGGATAGGGGTGATATTAAAGATGGGAGGATAGGGGTGATATTAAAGATGGGAGGATAGGGGTGATATTAAAGATGGGAGGATAGGGGTGATATTAAAGATGTCAGGATAGGGGTGATATTAAAGATGCCAGGATAGGGGTGATATTAAAGATGGGAGGATAGGGGGGATATTAAAGATGGGAGGATAGGGGTGATATTAAAGATGGGAGGATAGGGGTGATATTAAAGATGTCAGGATAGGGGTGATATTAAAGATGCCAGGATAGGGGTGATATTAAAGATGCCAGGATAGGGGTGATATTAAAGATGGGAGGATAGGGGTGATATTAAAGATGTCAGGATAGGGGTGATATTAAAGATGGGAGGATAGGGGTGATATTAAAGATGGGAGGATAGGGGTGATATTAAAGATGGGAGGATAGGGGTGATATTAAAGATGGGAGGATAGGGGTGATATTAAAGATGGGAGGATAGGGGTGATATTAAAGATGGGAGGATAGGGGTGATATTAAAGATGGGAGGATAGGGGTGATATTAAAGATGCCAGGATAGGGGTGATATTAAAGATGGGAGGATAGGGGTGATATTAAAGATGGGAGGATAGGGGTGATATTAAAGATGGGAGGATAGGGGTGATATTAAAGATGGGAGGATAGGGGTGATATTAAAGATGGGAGGATAGGGGTGATATTAAAGATGGGAGGATAGGGGTGATATTAAAGATGTCAGGATAGGGGTGATATTAAAGATGTCAGGATAGGGGTGATATTAAAGATGCCAGGATAGGGGTGATATTAAAGATGGGAGGATAGGGGTGATATTAAAGATGGGAGGATAGGGGTGATATTAAAGATGGGAGGATAGGGGTGATATTAAAGATGGGAGGATAGGGGTGATATTAAAGATGCCAGGATAGGGGTGATATTAAAGATGGGAGGATAGGGGTGATATTAAAGATGGGAGGATAGGGGTGATATTAAAGATGGGAGGATAGGGGTGATATTAAAGATGGGAGGATAGGGGTGATATTAAAGATGGGAGGATAGGGGTGATATTAAAGATGGGAGGATAGGGGTGATATTAAAGATGGGAGGATAGGGGGGATATTAAAGATGGGAGGATAGGGGTGATATTAAAGATGGGAGGATAGGGGTGATATTAAAGATGCCAGGATAGGGGTGATATTAAAGATGGGAGGATAGGGGTGATATTAAAGATGGGAGGATAGGGGTGATATTAAAGATGGGAGGATAGGGGTGATATTAAAGATGGGAGGATAGGGGTGATATTAAAGATGGGAGGATAGGGGGGATATTAAAGATGGGAGGATAGGGGTGATATTAAAGATGGGAGGATAGGGGTGATATTAAAGATGGGAGGATAGGGGTGATATTAAAGATGTCAGGATAGGGGTGATATTAAAGATGGGAGGATAGGGGTGATATTAAAGATGTCAGGATAGGGGTGATATTAAAGATGGGAGGATAGGGGTGATATTAAAGATGTCAGGATAGGGGTGATATTAAAGATGGGAGGATAGGGGTGATATTAAAGATGCCAGGATAGGGGTGATATTAAAGATGGGAGGATAGGGGTGATATTAAAGATGTCAGGATAGGGGTGATATTAAAGATGCCAGGATAGGGGTGATATTAAAGATGCCAGGATAGGGGTGATATTAAAGATGGGAGGATAGGGGTGATATTAAAGATGGGAGGATAGGGGTGATATTAAAGATGGGAGGATAGGGGTGATATTAAAGATGGGAGGATAGGGGTGATATTAAAGATGGGAGGATAGGGGTGATATTAAAGATGGGAGGATAGGGGTGATATTAAAGATGGGAGGATAGGGGTGATATTAAAGATGTCAGATAGGGGTGATATTAAAGATGCCAGGATAGGGGTGATATTAAAGATGGGAGGATAGGGGTGATATTAAAGATGGGAGGATAGGGGTGATATTAAAGATGCCAGGATAGGGGTGATATTAAAGATGGGAGGATAGGGGTGATATTAAAGATGTCAGGATAGGGGTGATATTAAAGATGGGAGGATAGGGGTGATATTAAAGATGGGAGGATAGGGGTGATATTAAAGATGGGAGGATAGGGGTGATATTAAAGATGCCAGGATAGGGGTGATATTAAAGATGGGAGGATAGGGGTGATATTAAAGATGGGAGGATAGGGGTGATATTAAAGATGGGAGGATAGGGGTGATATTAAAGATGTCAGGATAGGGGTGATATTAAAGATGTCAGGATAGGGGTGATATTAAAGATGCCAGGATAGGGGTGATATTAAAGATGGGAGGATAGGGGTGATATTAAAGATGGGAGGATAGGGGTGATATTAAAGATGCCAGGATAGGGGTGATATTAAAGATGGGAGGATAGGGGTGATATTAAAGATGTCAGGATAGGGGTGATATTAAAGATGGGAGGATAGGGGTGATATTAAAGATGGGAGGATAGGGGTGATATTAAAGATGCCAGGATAGGGGTGATATTAAAGATGGGAGGATAGGGGTGATATTAAAGATGGGAGGATAGGGGTGATATTAAAGATGGGAGGATAGGGGTGATATTAAAGATGGGAGGATAGGGGTGATATTAAAGATGGGAGGATAGGGGGGATATTAAAGATGGGAGGATAGGGGTGATATTAAAGATGGGAGGATAGGGGGGATATTAAAGATGGGAGGATAGGGGTGATATTAAAGATGGGAGGATAGGGGTGATATTAAAGATGGGAGGATAGGGGTGATATTAAAGATGTCAGGATAGGGGTGATATTAAAGATGGGAGGATAGGGGTGATATTAAAGATGGGAGGATAGGGGTGATATTAAAGATGGGAGGATAGGGGTGATATTAAAGATGGGAGGATAGGGGTGATATTAAAGATGGGAGGATAGGGGTGATATTAAAGATGGGAGGATAGGGGTGATATTAAAGATGTCAGGATAGGGGTGATATTAAAGATGGGAGGATAGGGGTGATATTAAAGATGGGAGGATAGGGGTGATATTAAAGATGGGAGGATAGGGGTGATATTAAAGATGCCAGGATAGGGGTGATATTAAAGATGGGAGGATAGGGGTGATATTAAAGATGGGAGGATAGGGGTGATATTAAAGATGGGAGGATAGGGGTGATATTAAAGATGGGAGGATAGGGGTGATATTAAAGATGGGAGGATAGGGGTGATATTAAAGATGGGAGGATAGGGGTGATATTAAAGATGCCAGGATAGGGGTGATATTAAAGATGGGAGGATAGGGGTGATATTAAAGATGGGAGGATAGGGGTGATATTAAAGATGGGAGGATAGGGGTGATATTAAAGATGGGAGGATAGGGGTGATATTAAAGATGGGAGGATAGGGGTGATATTAAAGATGGGAGGATAGGGGTGATATTAAAGATGGGAGGATAGGGGTGATATTAAAGATGTCAGGATAGGGGTGATATTAAAGATGGGAGGATAGGGGTGATATTAAAGATGCCAGGATAGGGGTGATATTAAAGATGGGAGGATAGGGGTGATATTAAAGATGGGAGGATAGGGGTGATATTAAAGATGGGAGGATAGGGGTGATATTAAAGATGGGAGGATAGGGGTGATATTAAAGATGGGAGGATAGGGGTGATATTAAAGATGCCAGGATAGGGGTGATATTAAAGATGGGAGGATAGGGGTGATATTAAAGATGGGAGGATAGGGGTGATATTAAAGATGGGAGGATAGGGGTGATATTAAAGATGGGAGGATAGGGGTGATATTAAAGATGGGAGGATAGGGGTGATATTAAAGATGGGAGGATAGGGGTGATATTAAAGATGCCAGGATAGGGGTGATATTAAAGATGGGAGGATAGGGGTGATATTAAAGATGGGAGGATAGGGGTGATATTAAAGATGCCAGGATAGGGGTGATATTAAAGATGGGAGGATAGGGGTGATATTAAAGATGGGAGGATAGGGGTGATATTAAAGATGGGAGGATAGGGGTGATATTAAAGATGGGAGGATAGGGGTGATATTAAAGATGGGAGGATAGGGGGGATATTAAAGATGCCAGGATAGGGGTGATATTAAAGATGCCAGGATAGGGGTGATATTAAAGATGCCAGGATAGGGGTGATATTAAAGATGTCAGGATAGGGGTGATATTAAAGATGGGAGGATAGGGGTGATATTAAAGATGGGAGGATAGGGGTGATATTAAAGATGGGAGGATAGGGGTGATATTAAAGATGGGAGGATAGGGGTGATATTAAAGATGGGAGGATAGGGGTGATATTAAAGATGGGAGGATAGGGGTGATATTAAAGATGGGAGGATAGGGGTGATATTAAAGATGTCAGATAGGGGTGATATTAAAGATGGGAGGATAGGGGTGATATTAAAGATGGGAGGATAGGGGTGATATTAAAGATGGGAGGATAGGGGTGATATTAAAGATGGGAGGATAGGGGTGATATTAAAGATGGGAGGATAGGGGTGATATTAAAGATGGGAGGATAGGGGTGATATTAAAGATGCCAGGATAGGGGTGATATTAAAGATGTCAGGATAGGGGTGATATTAAAGATGGGAGGATAGGGGTGATATTAAAGATGGGAGGATAGGGGTGATATTAAAGATGGGAGGATAGGGGTGATATTAAAGATGGGAGGATAGGGGTGATATTAAAGATGCCAGGATAGGGGTGATATTAAAGATGGGAGGATAGGGGTGATATTAAAGATGGGAGGATAGGGGTGATATTAAAGATGCCAGGATAGGGGTGATATTAAAGATGGGAGGATAGGGGTGATATTAAAGATGGGAGGATAGGGGTGATATTAAAGATGGGAGGATAGGGGTGATATTAAAGATGGGAGGATAGGGGTGATATTAAAGATGCCAGGATAGGGGTGATATTAAAGATGGGAGGATAGGGGTGATATTAAAGATGTCAGGATAGGGGTGATATTAAAGATGGGAGGATAGGGGTGATATTAAAGATGGGAGGATAGGGGGGATATTAAAGATGCCAGGATAGGGGTGATATTAAAGATGCCAGGATAGGGGTGATATTAAAGATGCCAGGATAGGGGTGATATTAAAGATGTCAGGATAGGGGTGATATGGTATTTCCACTCCCATCAGGATCCTGGCAGCACTGTTCTGGATGTAGGTACTGGAGCTTTTGTGGGAGGAAGAGGATGAGTAATTTTTCTTTCCTTTTTTTCTTGAGTTACTTATATTTATTTAGCTTTTTATGTATAAGACTTTAATTTCTATGTATATTTCTGTAATTCCACTGTTGCTTTGGCAATATGAACATATGTTCTTTCATGCCAATAAAGCCCATTGAATTGAATTGAGAGAGGAGGAGCCAGAGAGAGAGGAGGAGGAGAGAGGAGGATGAGCCAGAGAGAGAGAGAGAAGGAGGAGGAGCCAGAGAGAGGAGGAGGAGGAGAGAGGTTGAGCCAGAGAAAGAGAGAGGAGGAGGAGGATGAGACAGAGAGAGAGAGAAGGAGGAGGAGCCAGAGAGAGAGAGGAGGAGGAGGATGAGACACAGAAAGAGAGAAGGAGGAGGAGCCAGAGAGAGAGGAGGAGGAGAGGCCCGCCGGCCCGCCTCCTCCTCCTCCTCTCGCTCTCTCTGGCTCCTCCTCCTCCTCCTCTCTCTCTCTCTCTGGCTCTTATTTCTAGCCACGAGGAAAGACGTTGCCATATAGTAGGATGCGATTCGGAACGCAGCAGGCTCTTCTCCCCGAGGCGATGCTCCGTTAGTAACGGCATTCCTGGCCGAGCAGTTAAGAAACTAGATTGCAGACAACAGACAAGCTGGTTTCCTAGCCCTAACTACATCCACAGTTGAGAGACTGACATTCCCTATATGTATGCGTCCATATGCGTCCATGACCCGAAGTAAGTGTTGCTGCCATAGTTTATATGTTAAGTTATATTAAGTAATAGAGTGCTACATCACCGTAGTTACTTCCCAGCCCAGTAGCCTAGCAGCCTAAACTTTGTTATTGAGTAACCTAGATAGAGATCGCTGTTATGTCTGCACTGTTTGTGTACAGTACCTCCATTTGGTAGGCCTATTAGGCTACTGTATGTTTAAATGGTCATTCATAGTCAAGTAATAGTCAAGTGGCTCAGTAGATTCTTTATAACTTTGTTACATGTATTCTTCTGTTAGATTCAGATGTGCATTAGTAATTGAGATTATTTGTATTTCTGTGTAGAACCACACACACACCTGCACATTCATAGGCTTCAGAAGCCTCAGTTCATCTTCACCTGCGCTCTGTCTACTGTGCTGCACTTGAAGATAATAATAAATTCACTAAATGAAGATCACCTGCCTCCTAATTGTGTTCTGACTGACACTCAGGAGTGAACCCACGTTTAAACTAAGAACCAGTACAGTCCTTTGAATTCCCTCACCAACAAATTACTTTTAAAATTCAAGCTACATACAAATTACAAAATACTTTACAAGTAATTAAAATACACATTTTAAATACATTATCTCTGATAAGTATAACACACATGAATACTGGAAGAGGTTTCAATCAAAGTACCACTTGTACAGGTCGTGAACAACACTATAGGCCCTGTCTCTGGACATGTGATCACAGGCTAAACATATGGGATGGATGAACTCCTTCTGCGTACTCAGAAGATGGGGTTTTGCTTCGAGGAACGTTCTCCACTGGAAGTAGCGCAAGTACATCTCGTCGTTCTTGTCTAGCTGGAGGAGCAAGTCTGCCAGACCCTTTGCGTCAGAGAAGTCATTGATGTGGATGAATGAATCGGCAGGAATGAACTCCTCATAGTTCTGTCTGGGTGGGCCAAGTACCACTGGAACAGTACCCGCAGCTAAGGGTCCGTTCAGCTTTTCTGTGATGTAGTCTTTGTGGACTGAGTTCTCAAATGAGAGATAAAATTTACAACTACCGATGGTTGAGTAATAGTCCTCATATTTCAAATGAATTCCTGCAAAAGCCCCAAAGATATGCACTTTTATGTGTTTACTCAGCTCTTGATAGTAGTGTGCTCTTAAAGCTGTTCCAGTTGTAGTATCAGTATTACTCACTATCCAACAAACTAATTTATCTTTCATGGGCAGCAAAAAATTATCATCATGCCGCTTAGCCACCAGCAAGTCATTTCGTACAGTGATGTCGGCATCTCGTCGGTAGCTCAATGTCAGATTGAAAAGGTTTTCCACACCCGGTACTTTGATCGTATTTGTTGGGGATTCAACATGAAACCAGATCCATTTCTGCATAGGCGGGCGTGGAGACTGGGGCAGTGTAGACAGTCTAACATGTTTGTGATAGAAAATAACCCCGTCGGCTTTGCTATATAGGGATCTGTCATCTGTTAAAACACAATTATCAATGTTGAATAGTGATTTACAATCATTAAAGTCGAAGACTACATCCAATGGCCAGAACCACAGCAGCACAAGGGGCTTGCCTCTCTGTTCAGAAAGCAACCCGTCATCCGCTTCCATGGATGGATGCTGAACCTTCCAAGGACATTCTGGTTCAAAGAAAATGTAAAAAATTGCTACTACAAAGCACACTATCCCAATAGTAGCAACAATTGTTAGACCACGTCTTTTGGCCGTTGTGATTGACATCGTAGGAGTTGTCTGCACGCACACACACACACACACACACATACAGATTTAGTCATGGATGAAAAAAAAATAAAAAATAGCCTATATATATATATAATCACATCGGATGGGTTACTGAGGTCAAATCTATCAGGATTGGACCTAGGGGGAATGTAACGACAGACATGTTTTAGTGGTAGAATTTTAGAAGAATTGTAGAAATGCTGTGATTGATATTTCTACCAACATTTGTGAAAATTGCAACAAAACATACAATAGGACAATGAATTGGACTGTATAGCCTACGGTGAAATGCATAATGTGAAAATCAGCATAATGTAAACATCAATTAGCCTACATTTAATTTTCTGAAGAGAAAAGTTATTTGATAGTGTAAGAATAGCGCCAACGTTAATGATTATAAATGCTCACCTCTCATTACCGTCTTCTCTCTTGAGTGTTAACGTTGTGACCATGGACACAAAAGTAGTCTCGGAGGGATGTAAAGATGCCCCTGGGGAAGGGCCAACCAGGTTCGTGACTAAACTGGTTCATCGTGGTGGTGTTGCCACACACCCGACCCGCTGCAATCCTGTTCTCCTGTGTTCACACCCCGCCCTGCCACCAGGCACTATATCGGTTGTTGCTCTTGTGTTGTAGGCTAGTCTCCCTCTGGTTCCTCAAGTCCCAGTTCCCCAGCTGGGTCCGAATGTCCATACTACATAACATAGGTGCTAACCTGCTCATTGGGAGCAATTTGGGGTTAAGTACTTGCTGAAGGACACTTCGACAAGGGAACAGTCGGAGCTGGGATTCAAACCACTGACCCTTCGATCACTGAACGACCCGCTCTACCAACTGAGCTACAGCCGCCCCCACTATTTAGTACGTACTACTCCGTGAAAACACGTTTAGTATGCGAGATACCCGACGCATCCAGTGAAAGTGACGGGCTCCGGCTCGCGATTCATGTTAAACTTATAACAATATTGAGCTAGCCAGTCATTGGAGTTGGTCATCCAGCAGGCTTGATCCTCACCTTTCTTTATAATCCAAAGTGTGGAATATTGTGATAATTATCCACAAAATGTTCTTCCTTTGCCTCGTTTAGCACCAGCTGCATTATTGGGGTTGGTGATAAGCGTGTGCAGTGGAGGGGTTCTTTTGGGTGGAATTAGCCGTTGGATTGTTATGCTTAAATAAAATAAAATAATAAAATAAATATTGTTATGCTTAAATTATGGTTTGCTTGTTTGATAACGTTATTTGATTCAGTCCGTCAGGCTGTCACCGTCATGAATGAGACGGTCCCAGTTTATAGACGGCCCAAGCTTTTAACTTCAGATGAACGTTTTTTGGCCAACTGTTAACATAACAATAAGCTCTATGTGGCTATCTAGATATTGTCCCGCATCATTTTACAGCCTGTATTTGTTCGACCTTGCAACTGCTTGCGCTTGAGCTTACGCTACCTTAGCTAACGTTAGGGGAATAGCTGGTTAGATTGTGGTCAGACATAACGTGGGCTGCCTGGTACTGTCCAGGTGCTGGTTAGCTATGAGGCAGGAGCCTGGTACTGTCCAGGTGCTGGTTAGCTATGAGGCAGGAGCCTGGTACTGTCCAGGTGCTGGTTAGCTATGAGGCAGGAGCCTGGTACTGTCCAGGTGCTGGTTAGCTATGAGGCGGGATCCCAGCGACCGTTGCATCCCCCATCCTGCGAGAGAGGGTTATCAGCTGGGCTGGGACTCCGCCTCTCATCGCTAACCAGCAACTGAGCCAATCGAGCTAATGGTAGTTAGCTAGCTCGATCGTAAATTACTCAAACAGAATAAATATGACACCGATAAGCACACATATGCCCATAGTTAGCTTAATCTTGATATAACTAAGACATCTGCTTTTTTTCTCCCACCGACAGATTTAACTACAATGTCCACAAACATTTAAACTATAGGTTGGGGAATTACTGTAGCCTCAACATTGATGTATTAATAGAACCTCAACTTCCACCAATTTTGTATTGCAATTTTTTATTTTAGGACCAGCTGACGCACAGCCCACTGTTGATGGCTGTCGACCATCTGCGGAGGAGGCAAAGCTGGGTGCGGAGGTGTTAGGGGGCTCGAGGAGGAGACAGGCTTGATCTTGGAGACATGGAATAGAGGATGGACCCCCTGCAGAGACAGGAAGCTTGAGATGTACCACAGAAGGGTTGACGATGCGCTCGATCTCGTACGGGCCGATGTAGCGGGAGGCCAGCTTCCTGGAGGATGTCGGCAACAGGAGGTCAGCGGCGGAGAGCCACACCTTCTGCCCCACCTCGTACTCTGGGGCCGGAGTGCACCGATGGTTGGCTCCACGATGCGTGCGCTCGTTGGTACGGAGAAGGGCTGAATGCATTGCTCTCCTGACCCCACGGCAGCAACGGAAATGGGCCTGGACAGAAGGAACCGCCATCTTGGACTCCTGGAGGGGGAACAGAGGGGGCTGGTTCCACAGAGAGCACTCAAACAGCGACAAACCCGTGGCAGAGCAGGTGAGGGCGTTCAGGGAGTACTCCACCCAGGGCAGCTCCTTACTCTGTTTGACCAGGGTGGTTGCCGGGGGAGAGGCCAGACCCGGGATGTGAACTGTGGACCTTGGTCACCCACAGTGTCCTTAGGAAGGCCGTGGAGCCGATAGACGTTCTGCATCAACAGCTCGGCTGTCTCGGAGGAGGAAGGGAGCGCTACCAGGTGCACAGCCTTGGGGAACCGGTCATCCACGGTGAGGGTGACTGTGTTGCCCTGGGAGGGAGGCAGACCGGTGACTAAGTCCAAGGCTATGTGTGACCAAGGGCGACAGGGGGGACAGGAAGGGGACGCAGGAGACCGTCTGGCGGCTGGTGGGACGCCTTCCCTCAGGCGCACACTGGGCACACATTTAGGGGGCGTTGATAGGGCAGATATCTTTAGGAGCGTTGAGTAAGTCATACATTTCTCAACCATGGATAGGCGTGGATAGGGCACGGGGTGTGGTTATCCTCGTATGAGTCATACGGGGGGAATTTTATCAACCATTTGAAAATGGGATGAGAAATTTAACACATCTACTTCTCCCAAAACTAAAGAACATTAAATAGAATATTATATTACAATAACAACAATTAAAGAAGAACATTCTCAGCGGAAAATACATTTTCACCGTTTTTCCAACTGGATTTGGCAAAATATGTGTGATCTGTTTTGTTACGTTGATTGGCTGAAGGAGTTCGTCTGTCAACACAAGTACTCCCGCCCACTCAAATCGCTCTGGACAGCTGCAAGTCCAGACTCATAGTGAAAACATAAAAAAAATCACAAGAGTCTGGTTTACCAGGATAATATCTCCTAGTCCTAGGTGTAGGCCTACTCTTGGGTATTCTTTCCAAGGCTGATAAGGACACGTCGTTTCATTAAAAATTGTGTGATTTGTTGTGTGACAAAGTTAGCACTTTATGCTAACTATGGTCGACGGCCGTCTGTCAACGGTGTCTGTCTGTATCCCAAATATCTCCACATCAGGTCCACTGTATGAAGTTAATATGCGGCCGGTGTATTGCTCAGGACCTAAGGACATGCATGGGTCACATGAAACTGAGTGTTTCAAAGTTACGGTTTTAGTGTACAAAGCCCATCCCTGTGTATCATAGCCCATAGATAGTAGCCCAGATAGATAGTAAAATGTATATAATGTATATCATCTCACTTTATATAACCAATGCACATATATAACCAGTTACTTTATATAACCATTGCACATTGCGCTACCATTGCACTTTACTGTATAGATTATTGTGAATAATGCTTCCTTATCATAGTAAAATAATTGTGGTTTGTTGCACTTCTGGTTGGACGCACATAGTTTCATGTCTTGTGCTGTGTAATGACAATAAAGTGAATCTAATATAATCTAATTTTGACATAATGCTGCTCCGGAGTTCCACCAATTCATTCACATTGTACTGCTCTAGCATACATATTTACTACACCTAAGTCAAGCCAATCAATAGAAATACTGCTCCGAATAGAACCCGACACTGTACGAAGTTGATACAAACACTTTTGATAGACACATCTTAGAAATATTTGTTTTATTGACAAATAAACCTAATATATAGGGGGAAATGAAGTTTCCAGGGCTGGAATAGGATCCAATACAAAATATGATCTTTTATCACAGGATAATCACAAATAGTACACTGACAAATATACACTTGCATGTTACAGTATAGTGGAATACAAATTCACATTCACTTAATTTATATACAGCACAACAAAATATTAACAAGTTAAAGTAAAGTAATCTTTGTACTTCTAGTCTATTTAATTCATGTTGTTAAAAATCTATTATTCCTCTTTCAACTCATGTTGGAAAAAAACTGATTGCATTAATTAATTTTACATTTGTCAAGCACTCCGGTTTCAGATAGATAAATTCACACACACACACACACACACACACACACACACACACACACACACACACACACACACACACACACACTAGATGTCCATGTCCTGGAGGTCTCCCCAGCTGGGTCCCACCTTTACCTTGGCCCTGAGCTTCACAAACAGCTTGACTGCTGACTCCATCTCCTTCTTCACTATTTGAGCCACCTGAGAGAGAGAGATGTTTACAGTATAATGTCTACATCTTATCATTTCTGTTATTGTCCCCTACCCCGACGGCAGCCGGGGGACTATGAATTGGGCAATGTTTGTGAGTCTGTGTATGTCCCCATAGTACCAGAATCCAGCACTAAAGGGGCGTTTTTCACTTAATTTTTCCATTGCAAGGTACATGCTATTTACATTAAAAATATGCTTGGTGTCTCGGTAAAAATGTAGTCCAGTTACTCAGGAAACGTCCACAGAGAGCCGAGCCTGAGGTGTTGAGTAGCGCTATATTTCAAAATTCATTACATTGGCCTAGAGGAACGCTTCACAAATCTGCAGGTCACTAACAGGCGAACCGAAAGTAGACGCTAGACAACAAAAATGGAGCATTCTTGTTTAGAATGCACAGGCTCCTCGAGATGGACAAGCAAGGGCGCAATGAGAGGGGGTGCAGAGGGTGCAAAATCAGGGGGGGGGTGCCAAGGAGCAGGACCACTGACTGACAGAACAGGGCTAACGTTAGCAGTGGCGTTTGGTGGGTTCTGGCACCAGGTATGCCAGAGCCAGCGAAGCGTGCGAGCCGCTTCTACAGCACGCACACACATTTTTTGCATGCCCTGATGGCAGGTTTCTAGGCACCAGAAGGGCCCTTGTCCCAATTAGGTGAAAATCTCGATTTATTTTCGCTTTTCGGTCTGAAAGCAACTTAAAGTGGGGTAAAGAGGAACTCCGTTTTTCTGCGTATGAGGTATTGAAGGAATCTGAAGGATTAGGATCTTTGGTAAATACGGGACCAAAGTGACAAAAAAGAGGTTTCATCAGGGTTTTTTATTTTTTTTATTTTTTTTATCAGGTTTAACGGAAAAAAATAGGTTTCATCAGGTTTAAAGAAAAAAAGGTTGCAATATGAGTCAAAAACTAACAGCAAGGGAGAAGGAGAAATAAGATAGTCCTAATAATAAATATATGAGGAAACATTAGAGTGGAAGTAATACAAAAGCACTACATCCGCTCCTGCTCCGGTCTCCCACCAGAGTGCAGACCTAATCTCTTCTGCACCGAGCTTTGAAGAACGTGCTCTGGGGAATTTGTGGGAAGATGGAGGGGCAGCCGGTGGCATGGTCATGAGAAGTGGCAGGATTCTCAGACAAGGGAATAAAGCAATATTGACCGTGATGAACACTGTGGTCAGAGCCAAGAGACAAAGGGGCCCTCATGGTCAGCAGGGCGACCGGAATAGAGTAAACGGGAAACCAGCTAGGAGGCGCAGAATTCTGCAATTTGTGGAAAAATTGGACACTGGAAGAATGAATACCCGAACGCTAAGTCAAAACTACACTGCGTTTTACAAATGGAGGGGAGAAGGCCGGGGTGATGGACAGAACCGTGGCCAAGGGAGACAGGGGGACAAGCCCCTGGGGGGCAAGGGGGACAAGCCCCTGGGGGGCAAGGGGGACAAGCCGCTGGGGGGCAAGGGGGACAAGCCGCTGGGGGGCAAGGGGGACAAGCCGCTGGGGGGCAAGGGGGACAAGCCGCTGGGGGATTGGGGGACAAGCCGCTGGGGGGCAAGGGGGACAAGCCGCTAGGGGGCAAGGGGGACAAGCTGCTGGGGGGCAAGGGGGACAAGCCGCTGGGGGGCAAGGGGGACAAGCCGCTGGGGGATTGGGGGACAAGCCGCTGGGGGATTGGGGGACAAGCCGCTGGGGGGCAAGGGGGACAAGCCGCTGGGGAGCAAGGGGGACAAGCCGCTAGGGGGCAAGGGGGACAAGCCGCTGGGGAGCAAGGGGGACAAGCCGCTGGGGGGCAAGGGGGACAAGCCGCTGGGGGGCAAGCCGCTGGGGAGCAAGGGGGACAAGCCGCTAGGGGGCAAGGGGGACAAGCCGCTGGGGGGCAAGCCGCTGGGGAGCAAGGGGGACAAGCCGCTAGGGGGCAAGGGGGACAAGCCGCTGGGGGGCAAGGGGGACAAGCCGCTAGGGGGCAAGGGGGACAAGCCCCTGGGGGGCAAGGGGGACAAGCCGCTGGGGGGCAAGGAGCGGGTGAGTGATTAATTTGCAATGTGTATGGAATGTGCTAAACAAATTAAATATCCTTGCTCCCATTGGCCATTCCAAATATGAAACCCCAGTCACATACAGGCCTACTGGGGTTCCCCCACAAAAGTGTCATTACGCACGCAGCAGAACGTCTGAAAACATCCGCTGACGCAAATTATGTCAAACCCGGATAAAAATCAGAAAAATAAGTCAATGAAAACATAAAATGAAATATAACATTACATGATGCCGTGACCCCAACAAACATAATGTTGAAAGTAGATATTGAAGTAGTTTTGCTGTTTAGACAGAACTCAGCTTTGAGTTGCACTCAGGTGACCTTTTGCCTAGGCCCTAGACACAGTGCATATTTAAATAGCCACACAGTCTGAGTCATGTAGGGCGATAGAAGCTAAGAATGTTATCTGCTGACTTGTTGACCATCAGAATCTTACCAGTTGCACAACGACAGCAGGTGCAAGGATTGGGTAATCTAACCAGTCACCCAACGACCTGGAATGCTCCGGTCGCCCTAGCAACGGTCTAATCTTGACCTGGTTGATTGACAAATAACCATATTGAGCACGATTGCATTCGACACCTGACATGATCTGTCTTCTGACCGAGAAAAGGCATCTACTTAAGAGCCCTATATCAGACAAATAGGCCTACATTAGGAAAGTCTAGTGTATGACTGACGACATGTACCGGCAGTGACTACTTTCTTCTGCAAAACTCAGTGTTGTCTTAATAACAGCTAGGCCTAGGCCACTGTAGATGGCCCTCTCCTCCATCGGCTACCACCCCCCATCTTTTTACTATGAACTTCACCCAGGGAACTGGATTTAGACTAAATGTCTGGATTGGAATTACATTACCTTTCCTCCGTACAGTGACGGGGCTACTAAAATACAGGGGCCCTGTTCGATTTCAGCATTTATCACATGCCGATATGTTTTTATGCTTATTAAAAGCATTAGCCTACACATCAGCTAACTGTTCCAAAATCTAACATATATTAAATCCAATGCATAGTGTGCGTGCCTGTGGAGGGGAGGGTTACCAGGGCCGTACTATAGCCTAGCCCTAACCTAATAGCCTGGGTTTAGGCTACCTTGCTGTGGCGGAGGCAGTGCTCACGCGTGTTTATAATAACATCGATCTTATAGTTATTATATATATATAATCTCATAAGACATCACAATGATCTATCCTTTACGTCGAACAGGAGAAAGAAGGCGAGAATCCGCGAAAGCAGTGTGAACCAAGACGTGTACTTTCGTTTCGTACAACCGGGCATCATTTCGATCACGTGTCGATCACGACTCAAAAGACCCAATGTGTCTCCGGCGTGAAAAGGGTCTAAGAAGCTTCTTAGCGCTAAGAAGCTTTTGGGAAACCCGGCCAATATGTTTTTAGGCCTACTGGTTAGAGGTCCATTATGGCCTGGGTTACACGGCAACTTTTCGAGAAGGTTTGGTTCCCGTTTGCACCTCACAGTTGCACGGCAACGGTATTAGCGTTTTGAAAACCTGTGAAATTTCGAGAACACCTGAGGTGTTTTGTCGTTCATACTTTCCTGGATTCCGTTGTCATGTAAACAGGCGAAAGTGATCTAGTTTTGATAACGATGAAGGATGTTCAGCTATTGTACGGTTAAATTATAACACAACATAATTTTAAAGCCCAGAATGTGATTGTAGGATTCAATGTGATTACTTAGTCGAAATAGGCTACTTGTCCGACCAAGATTCTATTTAGATCTAGCCTATTAGTCAAGCAATAAAGCTTGTTAGATAGAAATAGGCTATACATTCATAAAATAGACTACGAGTTTCCTAACTATATGATTTGTATAATGACTGGTTTGCTTCCATACATAGGGAGTGTATTTTGAGCAGGGTGCTGCTGACAAAAGTCAAGCCCAATCTCTCAAAGGCATGGTGTGCAATGTAAAAAGTAGGACTATCTTTATTTCATTTTGTTAGGATAATCTATTCGATTTGATCATGTTCTGCTATTCTAATCTGTTCTATCTATGTTATTCTTTTATGCATTATAATAGTCAAAACACAATCTCCAAAGACACAGCAGCAGCATTAGAGCCTAATTTAGACAAAGTGCAATCTCCAAACACTAGACTTCGAAAAATGACACCCTCTCACATCTAGACAGAGTTTTTAGTCACAGACTACACGATTTTGCAAAGGCTGGGATCATGCAGGTCATTTGCATTAAGAGTAAAAACTTCAGATAATATTAAACATGTTTGATTTTACCAGAACTTCCAGAGAAAAAGACTGATTGAACACTGGGATTGCCCCGAGCACGATCGGACTCTAGCCAAACTACATGTATTTAAATGATTTGGATGGATGGACAAAATGAATTATTATGGGATATGATCCAGGGTAGGGAGGGGAGAGGAAGCGCCTGGTCTAGCAGGCCTACATCAAAAGAAACAACAACAATAATAATAATAATTACAATCAGACCGTAATAATAACAAGTATAATAACTATAATACTAATAATAATAATAACAC
>NC_140248.1:3765178-3775178 GCF_949987555.1 Borostomias antarcticus | reverse complement strand
GCCGTGAATTGAGATGACATGAAATAATGTCTGATAAATTAAGATAGGTCTTGTCGCCTGGACACATCAATGCTAATCCAGCACAATGAGAGCGGGATAGCCAGCTAGCTCATGAGCTTACAACCACTAGCAGCAGTTTCCATAACATTAATGGTAGCGGTCAGTGGCTAAAACAGTTACACTGATGATTCCTGTAACGTTAGCTATTTTTCTGCAATTGGTTCAACTTCTGTTTCTGGACAAAGGTAAGGGATAAAAAGGTTGGAGTGAAAGGATGAACGTGTGGGGGTTTGGGGTATAGTCCCATAAAATCATCCCCACCGGGTCTTCAACCCCGGTCTCCCAGGTGGGAGTCCAATGCTCTCACCACTACTCTACTTGTGCAGCGGAGATTGGTGGGTTGATTTTGGTGTCTTTCTTTATTTTGGTGTGCTGGGACTACTGCCTCTTGTGGTGCCAACAGAGAAATGCAGGTCAACATTCAACGGAGGGAGGGAGTGATAACTGGACAAACGCTATCCTAGGTGCGCTGGCTTACAGCCACGCACAAAAACATGTGGCTCAATACTTGGTATTAAAACGCCAGGGAGAAATAATGTGTTTTAAGGCGGGATTTAAACACAGGCAGGGTTCCAGAGTTTGGGGGCTGCTACAGCAAAGGCTCTGTCCCCTCTGTGCTTTAGCCCAGATTAGGGGACAATTATAAATGACTGGTCAGCAGACTTCAGAGACCACAGAGGGACATATGGGTGAAGGAGGTCAGAGGGGCAGGAAGGAGCCAACCCATTCAAGGCTTTAAAGGTAACCATTAAAATCTTAAAATGAATCCTAAAGTGCACAGGCAGCCAACGGAGGGAGACCAGAACCCAGCACTACTGGGTCCAAACATAATGACCTCTGTTCTACTCTCATTGAGGTTTAAAACATTTAAAGACAGCCAGGCTTTGATGTTCTTGAGACACTCCAACAGAGGAGTTATAACATTAGGGTCATTACGTTTCAGAGGCAGGTATACTTGGGAGTCGTCTACGTAAAAATGGAATGATGTGCCATGTTTTTTTAATAACCCTAGGTGACGCAAATAAAGGGCGAAAAGGAGAGGCCCAAGGATGGAACCTTGGGGAACCCCACATGCTCCAGTGAGAGATGAGGATGTTGTGGTCTACAGTGAGAGATGAGGATGTTGTGGTCTACAGTGAGAGATGAGGATGTTGTGGTCTATAGTGAGAGAGGAGGATGGTGTGGTCTACAGTGAGAGATGAGGATGGTGTGGTCTACAGTGAGAGATGAGGATGTTGTGGTCTACAGTGAGAGATGAGGATGGTGTGGTCTACAGTGAGAGAGGAGGATGGTGTGGTCTACAGTGAGAGATGAGGATGTTGTGGTCTACAGTGAGAGATGAGGATGTTGTGGTCTACAGTGAGAGATGAGGATGTTGTGGTCTACAGTGAGAGATGAGGATGTTGTGGTCTACAGTGAGAGATGAGGATGTTGTGGTCTACAGTAGAGCTCCAGTGAGAGATGAGGATGTTGTGGTCTACAGTGAGAGATGAGGATGTTGTGGTCTACAGTGAGAGATGAGGATGGTGTGGTCTACAGTGAGAGATGAGGATGTTGTGGTCTACAGTGAGAGATGAGGATGGTGTGGTCTACAGTGAGAGATGAGGATGTTGTGGTCTACGGTGAGAGATGAGGATGGTGTGGTCTACAGTGAGAGATGAGGTTGTTGTGGTCTACAGTGAGAGATGAGGATGTTGTGGTCTACAGTGAGAGATGAGGATGTTGTGGTCTACAGTGAGAGATGAGGATGTTGTGGTCTACAGTGAGAGATGAGGTTGTTGTGGTCTACAGTGAGAGATGAGGATGTTGTGGTCTACAGTGAGAGATGAGGATGGTGTGGTCTACAGTGAGAGAGGAGGATGGTGTGGTCTACAGTGAGAGAGGAGGATGGTGTGGTCTACAGTGAGAGATGAGGATGTTGTGGTCTACAGTGAGAGATGAGGATGTTGTGGTCTACAGTGAGAGATGAGGATGTTGTGGTCTACAGTGAGAGATGAGGATGTTGTGGTCTACAGTGAGAGATGAGGATGTTGTGGTCTACAGTGAGAGATGAGGATGTAGTGGTCTACAGTGAGAGATGAGGATGGTGTGGTCTACAGTGAGAGATGAGGATGTAGTGGTCTACAGTGAGAGATGAGGATGGTGTGGTCTACAGTGAGAGATGAGGATGTAGTGGTCTACAGTGAGAGATGAGGATGGTGTGGTCTACAGTGAGAGATGAGGATGTAGTGGTCTACAGTGAGAGATGAGGATGTTGAGGTCTACAGTGTGAAAGCAGCTGTCAGATCTAAAAGCATGAGAATAAGAGTCCCCAGAGTCAGTAGCCAATAACAGATCACTGAAGACTCTTAACAGGGCAGATCCTGTGAAGACTCTTAAAAGGGCAGATTCTGTGAAGACTCTTAACAGGGTAGATTCTGTGAAGACTCTTAACAGGGTAGATTCTGTGAAGACTCTTAAAAGGGCAGATTCTGTGAAGTCTCTCTTAACAGGGCAGATTCTGTGAAGACTCTTAAAAGGGCAGATTCCGTGCCGTGAAGAGCTTTAAAACCTGACAGGAAAATCTCAAGAATGCCATGTTTATTAAGGAAAAACTCTAATTGTGAAAGTACTACTTTCTCCAACATTTTGGAAATAAAAGGGAGTTTAGAGATGGGTCTCAAATTGGAGCAGAGGTATCCAAACTAGGTTTTTTAATCAAAGGCTGTGTCACCGCCTGTTTAAGACATAACTCACACACCTGAAACCAGGCTGCTGTTTACTGTGATTTGAACATGGGGTCCAATAGAGTCCCAAACCTCTTAAACAAGCAGGTGGGACAGCATCACTGGGGGAGCTTGAGGGTCTAATGTCAAAAATAATGAGCTTCAGACAAGAGAGAGACTCAGGCTCAGACTGGTTAGAAACAGCAGGGTAACAGTGATGGACGCAGGGTACAGCAGGGTAACAGTGATGGACGGGTCATTAGAAGGGGGTGAAATGTTTGCTCTAGTAGCTGCAATCTTCTCAACAGAGAAGAGAAGAGTAAAAATGCTTCACAGGTTTCCGAGGAAGCTTCAAAACAACTGGGTTGGGTGTGCGCACGTGTGTGTGTGTGTGTGAACGTATGGATGTGTATGCTTGCTTGTATGTGTGTGTGCGCGTGCGTGCATGTGAACGTATAGATGTGTATGCTTGCTTGTGTGTGTGTGTGTGTGTGTGTGAACGTATGGATGTGTGTGCTTGCTCGCGTGTGTGGGTGTGTGTGTGTGTGTGTGTGTGTGTGTGTGAACGTATGGGTGTGTGTGCTTGCTCGCGTGTGTGTGTGTGTGTGCCTACCTGTGCTCTGCTCCTGTTGCAGAGAGATGTAGTAGGCGTCTCTGCCCCCCCAGCAGACAGACAGTCCGGTCAGAACCAGCCCCTCCCCCCCCCTCACCGTGAACCCGTCCGGGTCCGGGACCGGCTGGGGGCCGCAGGCTGGACACAACACACACATCTGGGTCAGACCGCTGGACCCGACACACACATCTGGGTCAGACCGCTGGACACAACACACACATCTGGGTCAGACCGCTGGACACGACACACACATCTGGGTCAGACCGCTGGACACGACACACACATCTGGGTCAGACCACTGGACACGACACACACATCTGGGTCAGACCGCTGGACACAACACACACATCTGGGTCAGACCGCTGGACACAACACACACATCTGAGTCAGACCGCTGGACACGACACACACATCTGGGTCAGACCGCTGGACACGACACACACATCTGGGTCAGACCGCTGGACACGACACACACATCTGGGTCAGACCGCTGGACCCAATAAGAAAAGATGATCTGTTCTGGCTTAAACTAGCCTAGTGTGTGTGTGTGTGTGTGTGTGTGTGTGTGTCTGCTCACCTCTCCTGTGTTTCCCTCCGATCCCCTCCTCCGGCTGCTGTGTGTTTCCTCTCCGCTCGCAGGCCAGAGCGAGGGAATACCTCTCCTTCCTCCTCCACTCGTCCACGAAGGTGCCGAAGAGACGGCGGTCGCTCGCCACGTCGATGACGGAGAAGGCCCCGGGGCCGCTGGGGGTGAGCGCCGCGTCCTGGGAGGGGTCCGGGGGGGAGCGAGCCTCGGCCGGGTCCGGGGGCGACGGGTTTCGGGCCGGGGGAGGTCCGGTGTGCGGCAGGGTGGCAGAGAGGAATGCGGGGTGAGGTTTGGAGAGTGTATGCCGCTCCGCTCGAGTCTTTGGTCCGGGACCAGACGGTGAGTTGTGGGTCGGGGTGTGTGAGGGTGAGTTGTGGGTCGGGGTGTGTGAGGGTGAGTTGTGGGTCGGGGTGTGTGAGGGTGAGTTGTGGGTCGGGGTGTGTGAGGGTGAGTTGTGGGTCGGGGTGTGTGAGGTCAGCGCTGGGTGTTTGCCGTCTCCTGCCGCCTCTGCGGGCCAACCGGGTCTGAGCCGCTTATTGCTGATTGGTTCAAGGAGGAGGGCGGCGGGAGTGGATTGGCTGAGGGGCCTGGTAGTGAGAGGTGACCGGACAGCGGCGGCGGTCAGTTTGACCCGGGGGGTGACGGGCTCGGTTTCTGGGGTGGGGGGGATGAGGTCACCAGGACCCGCCCCGGGGGGTCTCTCCCCCGGTCTCCCGCACCCCTCCTCGGTATCCCCGCTGTCAGCTGGTCTCTCCGAAGAAGCTCTCTCCTGCCCGGCGGCGGACGGTACGACGGGGCCTGACTGAGCCCGCCCCCTGCTCCTCCCCGGTACCCGCCCTGTGCTGGGGGCTGCGGGGGTGTGCGGGGGTGCGGGGGTGTGCGGGGGTGCGGGGGCGTGCGTCCCTCCGGGAGGCCTGGACAGAGAGGGCTGGTCAGACATGCTAGGCCAGCGGTCGAAGATGTCCTGCAGGACCGCGCTGCGGTCGGGGGAGGCGTGGCCCAGTTGACCCGGCGGTTTGGGCACGCCTCTCTCTCCTCCTCCGCCCCCCCCCCTCTCTTCACCTCTCCCCGCCTCTCTCCCTGCTCCTCCCCGTCCTCTGTCGGAGGTCACTGCTGCTGGTTCGGTGGGGTCGGGCTGACCGTGGTTGTGCTCGCGTTGTGGTCGGCCTCTCTGGGTGTTGCGGCGGTTGGGTTTAGGAGGGTCCGTCTGACCGTGGTCGAGTTCCGCGTCTTTAGTGTGGGTGTGGTCAGTTTTGGGCCGTTGTGTCTGACCGGGGTTAGGTAGTGGTGCTTGTTTGTCCGTCAGACTGCGATGGGGTTCGGGTTGTTCTGGTTGACCGTGACCGTGGATGTGTTCCTGTTGAGCTCTCTCCCTGTTGATGAGCAGGCTCCGCCTCTCCAGGAAGTGTTCACCCACCAGCAACGAGTCGCCCCACTCTGAGAGGTTGAAGGACGACTCGCCCCATTGGATAGCCTCCTGCTCTTCCGCTTCCTGATTGGCTAGGAGCCCACTGCGCCGTCGCTCCTGAGCACAGGGGAGGTGCTGGTTGTCTGTGATATCTGGGGCGAGAGGTTTCTCCTTCTCCTCCTCCTTCTGCTCCTCCTCCCCCTCTGATTGGTCAGATTCCTGGTCCGGACTCAAGCCAGCCAGAAGGGAGCTATCATATAGGCTCTCAAACAGGAAGCTACTGCTGCCGTTCAGACTCTGAGATGCGACCCGATTGGACTCTGAGATGCGAGGGGGATCATCATCATCTTCATCATCATCATCTCTACCTGCTGTGACCTGTGAGAGGAAGAGGATTGAAAAAATAAAATCATTTTACAAAGACACAAACACAGGACAGACATGACCTCCACGGAGGTGTGATGGGGTTGCGCAACGCCCACCTGGTGACTGTAGTCGAGGAAGTGTTCCATCTGGCTGTCCGTCATGGACATGTTGAGTCTGGGACGGCCGTCGCCGGGGGAGACAACATTGCCGGGGGAACCGCCACGGTTCCCATGGAGACTGTTGCCCGGGGTTCCACACCGTGCTTTTTTTCCACCCGCGGTCTCGTCGCCGCGGCTCGCCGTACTCCCTCCCTCCTCCTCCTCCTCTGACGAAGGCCTCCTCGCCCCCCCCCTGGAGCACGCTCTCCTCAGAACTCCCTCCTCCTCCTCCTCCTCCTCCCCCTCGTCGCCTCCCGTCGGGTCTCTCCGCGTGTGCTCCTGCTGCTGAATGATCCTCTCCGTCTGAGTGTCCAACTCAAAGCTGTCCCCGAACGCCTCCTCCTCCTCCTGCTCTCGCTCTCCTTCCCCTCCTCCCCCCCTCTCTTCTCCTCCGTACAGCTCGGGGGATGAGAACACGGCGCCCTCCTCGTCCTCCATCCTCCTGCGCTTGGCCAGGGGGGAGAGGGGCGGAGCCGGAGGGGACGGGGGCTGAGCCAGAGATCCAGAGCCCAGTGATGCAGCCTCTCTCTGGGGGGCGGGTGGGTGGAGCTGGGGGGCTGGGGCGGGGGCTGGAGAGGAGGGCGGAGCTGGGCCTGGGGATGAGGCTCGGAGCGGAGCCGAGACCGGATCTGGGGATGAGGCTCGGAGCGGAGCCGAGACCGGATCTGGGGCTCCGGTCGGTGCCGGGGCCGGGGCCGGAGGCGGGACTACCCCTCTGGGATTCAGAGGGAGTCCTGATAGGGTTGGCCCGGTGTCCGTCTTTCCCTCTCCTTGCCCGCTCTTCTCTGAGCGTATGGAGTGGAGCACTTTCCTCAGAGCTTTACACCGCTTCCCTTCACCTGGCTGCACGGGCGACGCACCTGCCCCGGCTGGTCCGCTCTTCTTTAGCGTCCCATCGGAAACACAGCCCCCGGAAGGAGGTTCCTCCGCCCGTGAGATGGGGGCCCTGAACCGAGGAGGGGGCATGGGGGAGGGAGAGGGCTGGGGCTGGGGTCGGGGCAGGGGGCTGGACACCAACTCGGCTAACTCCTGAGTGAGGCTTCTTCCCCGGAGGTCAGGGTTGGTTTTAGGGCCTTCCAGTACGGCTGAGGGGGAACCGGCACTCTGACCCTCTTCTCTCTGCTCCGACCCCGTCTCTCCAGCCCCCCTCTGTTCTAATCCCTTCATTTTTTCGGCCCCTCCCTCTCCCCTCGTACTTTCAGCCACACGTTCCTGACCTACCCCTTCCCCCTCTACCCCTTCCCCCTCTACCCCGAACCTCTCTCCCTCCCCCTGCCCTGTGTGTGCTTCTCTCCCTCCTCCTCTCTGCTCCCCCGTTTTCTGCTCTCCCCCTTCCCTGTTTTCGCCACTCTTCCGCGCCTCTCTCCGTTCCCGGCCTAGCCGTTTGGCCCCTCCCCCGTCCCCCCCTCCTCCCTCTCTCCGAGGTTTGGAGCGGCTCAGCTGTGACTCGGGCGAGCTCTCCTCGTCCTCGTCGTCCCCCGTCTCAGGGGAGAGTGTCCCCGGGTCCCACCGCACCCCTAATTCGGCGAGGTCTTGCTGGAGGAGGAGCCTGGCCTCGGACACGATCTCACTGGCTGCCTCGCGCTCGGTCAGCGCCCGGCCGCCGCTGACCCAGACGCAGCGCAGGCTCCGCCTCTCGGCCGCCTCCGTCTCGCTCTCGTCCACCGCGCGCTTGGAACTGAGGAAGACGCGCACACCGCCGCCATCATCATCATCATCATCAAAAACACCATCATCAATTCAGTCTCATAACTACAAACTACACACTCCCACACACACACTCCCGCACACACACTCCCGCACACACACACACACACACTCCCGCACACACACTCCCACACACACCACACACACACACACTCCCACACACACACTCCCATACACACACTCCCATACACACACTCCCACACACACACACTCCCACACACACACACACTCCCACACACACACTCCCGCACACACACTCCCACACACACACTCCCACACACACACTCCCACACACACACTCCACTCCCACACACACACTCCACTCCCACACACACACTCCACTCCCACACACACACTCCCACACTCCCACACACACACTCCACTCCCACACACACACTCCACTCCCACACACACACTCCCACACACACTCCCACACACACACACTCCCACACTCCCACACACACACTCCACTCCCACACACACACTCCACTCCCACACACACACTCCCACACACACACTCCCACACACACACACTCCCACACTCCCACACACACACTCCCACACACACACTCCCACACACACACTCCCACACACACACTCCCACACACACCACACACACACACACACTCCCATACACACTCCCATACACACACTCCCACACACACACACTCCCACACACACACACACTCCCACACACACACACACTCCCACACACACACACACTCCCACACACACACTCCCACACACACACACACACACACACACACTCCCACACACACACACACACACACTCCCATACCTCTTAAAGGGGACAGCCTTCCTCAGGGCCTTCTCCACCTGTGTGAGCGTGGCCCTGGCCAGCTGGGCCACGGTGCAGAGCCCCTGTGCGTAGAGGGTCCGTGCGCGCGCTGCGTTGAGCAGGGCCACCCGGACCAGGTCCACCAGCTCCCGCTGCACGCCGAAGCTCAGCCGGGCCTGGTACTGGGACAGCAGCAGCTCCAGGGTGTGCCAGCCCAGACGCTTACAGAACACGGTCACCATGCCTACCGTGACACACACGCACGCGCGCACACACACACACATACAGAGGAACTCAGGCAGGTGTGTGTGTTAGCTGCACATGAGTGTGTGTGTGTGGGGGGGGGGTGTATATGTGTATGCATGTGTGTGTGCGTGTGGGTGTGTGTCTGCGTGTGGGTGTGTGTCTGCGTGTGTGTGTGTGTGTGTGTGTGTGTACCAGCGTAGGTAGATGCAGACTGTTGAAGGGACTGCAGTTGCCCGCGGCTGCAGTTGTATTTAGTTGCCACGGCGCCCAGCGGTTCCTCGTTCACCAGGTCCTGTAAGACCAGAGTCGTAAAGAAACTAGAGAGAAGGAGAGGATGGAGGGATGGAGGGATGGAGGGAGGGATGGAGGGAGGGAGGGATGGAGGGAGGGAGGGAGGGAGGGAGGGAGGGAGGGAGGGAGGGAGGGATGGAGGGAGGGAGGGAGGGAGGGATGGAGGGAGGGATGGAGGGAGGGATGGAGGGATGGATATAAGATGAAAGGATGAGCTCTTTAAATTAGTTCAGTGTTCTTTTCTTTTTTACTTTTTTAATTTCACTTTTTACGGCGTTTTATCCACCGCCCGCGTGTGTGTGTGTGTGTGAGTGTGCGTGTGTGTGTGTGTACCGTTTGTGAACGGCCATCTGCCTGCGCTGTCTCTCGGTCTTGGCGATGAGCTTGCCGCTGACGGAGCGAGCGAGGAAGCCCTCCTGGACGCCCACCAGCTCGGCCACGCGCTTCATGGACGACGGCAGCTGCTCCCACAGGCAGAAGAACTGGTACCAGTCGATGGTGGTCCACTCCGCATACACCGGCGTGATCTGCCGAGAGCAGGGGGGAGACCGGTGTGTGTGTGTGTGTGTGTGTGTGTGAGCAGGTGAGTAAGTGAACGAGTGAGTGTGTACTCGTGTGGATGCGTGTGTGAGTGCACCTGGTCAAATCAAATCAAACTTTATTTGTATAGCGCATTTCATACACAGACGCAACACAATGTGCTTTACAGAGAGCAGTGGGGTGGGGTGGGGTGGGGTGGGGTGGGGTGGGGTGGGGTGGGGTGGGGTGGGTGGGGTGGGGTGGGGTGGGGTGGGGTGGGGTGGGGGGGGGGCATACAGTAGGTCCCACCCCTACATATTCCAGAGGAAGCAAAAAAAACAGTTTCACCCGGGGGCCAGATAAGTGAGCTGTAAAAATTCTTCCCTGACCGCTCTCAACGAGACGATCGAGCAAGCTCCTGGAAAATGTTTGTCTATTGGCTGAGAACATTTCCAGAGCAGTAAACATGGGCGAGATGTTTACCTGGTAAAGTAAACATGGGCGAGATGTTTACCTGGTAAAGTAAACATGGGCTAGATGTT
>NC_140248.1:3720587-3762478 GCF_949987555.1 Borostomias antarcticus | reverse complement strand
TTACCAGAGTAGACCAGGTCGTTATAGAGCAGGTTCTTACCAGAGTAGACCAGGTCGTTACAGAGCAGGTTCTTACCAGAGTAGACCAGGTCGTTATAGAGCAGGTTCTTACCAGAGTAGACCAGGTCGTTACAGAGCAGGTTCTTACCAGAGTAGACCAGGTCGTTATAGAGCAGGTTCTTACCAGAGTAGACCAGGTCGTTATAGAGCAGGTTCTTACCAGAGTAGACCAGGTCGTTATAGAGCAGGTTCATACCAGAGTAGACCAGGTCGTTATAGAGCAGGTTCTTACCAGAGTAGACCAGGTCGTTATAGAGCAGGTTCTTACCAGAGTAGACCAGGTCGTTATAGAGCAGGTTCTTACCAGAGTAGACCAGGTCGTTATAGAGCAGGTTCTTACCAGAGTAGACCAGGTCGTTATAGAGCAGGTTCTTACCAGAGTAGACCAGGTCGTTATAGAGCAGGTTCTTACCAGAGTAGACCAGGTCGTTATAGAGCAGGTTCTTACCAGAGTAGACCAGGTCGTTATAGAGCAGGTTCTTACCAGAGTAGACCAGGTCGTTATAGAGCAGGTTCTTACCAGAGTAGACCAGGTCGTTATAGAGCAGGTTCTTACCAGAGTAGACCAGGTCGTTATAGAGCAGGTTCTTACCAGAGTAGACCAGGTCGTTATAGAGCAGGTTCTTACCAGAGTAGACCAGGTTGCGTCCCTTCAGCACCTGTCCCACAGTGAGGCACTGGGCCTGCCAGTCGAACATGCGGCTGACCCCGTGCCGGAGGTACCGCTGCAGAACGGGCCTGGGCAGACCCCAGCTGGACAGCTGCAGCCGGTCCGCCTGCTCCCCCGGAGCACACACAGCAGCACTCTGACCTGGGGGAGAAAAGACACACACACACACACACACACACACACACACGCGCACACACACGCACGCACACACACGCACGCACACACACACACACACACACACACGGAAACACACACACACACACACGCACACACGCACACACACATCTTTCATTGGACCACATTTTATACTTTAAAGACACACATGAGAAACATAGTGGTCTGTTACGGTGCTGTCTATCAAGGGCTTGGGAAAGGTCATTAAGTTGAGACTGTATCTTGATGTACGCTCACGGTTCACAGACAAACAGAAACAGACTACAGGCTGGGGTTGCCTGGCGCTCACCTGGCTGAGGCAGTGTGTCGCAGAGCGTGCTGACTTCCAGGCCAGTAGGGGGGGTGAGCACAGAGACAGACTGATTCCTCAAGGAGCGCTGGAGCTCCGCCCTCTCCCTCGCCGCTGCCAGGTGGGTGGGGCTAAACAGGATGTAGTCACCGCCGGAGACGTCCAATGGCGAGTCAGCCTTTACTCTGGGCCCCCCTTCTTTCTCTGCGCTGAGAGGGGAACTCCTGGAGTGTCGCTTGTTCTGCCTGTTCATCAATCGCTTGTCAGTTGTCAGACTAATTGAACTAGGGATGTTAACTATCGACTAATCGGTTAATTGCCAATAAGAATTTACTCAAGTAAGATTTGGTTACTCAATTAATTGCTTGTTAATGGAACAGAACTCTTTTTTTTTAACGAACGTTATCAGAAGTAGTTAATTGTACATCTTCAGTAGTTATTACTATTACTAATCATTTGTCTTTTATATATTCACTTCACAAAAGGCTATGAAGACTTACCCTCTGGAACTGCTCGCTTTATGATTGGTCTTTTTGTTGTGAAGGGGCGGGGCATCCTTGCAGTGAGACGACCCCATTGGCCGGACACTCTCCGGGCCCTTCTCTGCTTGCTCCGCTTCCTCCGTGTTCTCACTGAAGAGGAGTTTCTGGGCAAGGTCTTTACAGTCCCTCCACCTCGCGCCCGAGCCGGCCCCTGAGAGTGCTGTCGGGCTTCGGGTGTGGTGGGTTCTGGAGGAGACCGGCCCAGGTCCTGTGGGCTGAGGAGGTCCTCTATCTCTCATCTCTGTGGGCTGGTTTCTCCCCTTCTCCTCTGGTATGGCTGGGAGCTGAGGTGGAGGGAGGCGGACTACTACAGCAGCTGCTGGGCCTGGTCTAACCTGTGCCTCTCTCTCTGCTGACCCCAACTGAAGAGCCTTCTCGGCTGCAGGCCCTGACGGGTCCATGGCATCCAACACCTGCAGCATCTCCTCGTCCAGAGCCAAGGACGAGTCACCCACAGCAAACCCTCCAGCCTACATGCACGGAGCCACAACACTTAGACAACA
Organism: Borostomias antarcticus; assembly: GCF_949987555.1. NCBI lineage: Eukaryota > Metazoa > Chordata > Actinopteri > Stomiiformes > Stomiidae > Borostomias > Borostomias antarcticus. The sequence continues at coordinate 3,760,240 of NC_140248.1, read as the reverse complement.
TTCATCTTAAAAGAGGCATGCTATATAGTGACCCATCAACATGTTTTAAACTCACCGTGCTCTGTAATGTGTGGTTGGCTCCATGTGTTTCCTCTTCCAGTGCTCGTGTCTGCTGCACGCGACTGGATCGTCGGGGTGTCAGAGGCACCACGGGGACTTGAATACTGAACACAGACGTTTAGATCATAATGCAGCCCACCAAGATTCATGTACCACACCCATGAGTAGTAGCTAGGGCTGCTCGATTAATTGGATTTTAATCTAGATTACGATCTGGGCTGTCAACGATCATTAAAACAAAATAATCGCCATAAAACGATTTTGCACAAATCAAGTGCACCCTACACTGCAGAGCTATACTGTCTCCCATGGGAGAAATGTATCTAATCCAAAGAACATTGTTAAAAAGAAAAGCAAGTCAACATTTAATACATTAATTGTTATCAAAGTCAATGTATAATTTGATATGTTAAGAAAATGTTAAAACTTTTGATTAAAAAAAATAATAATTCAATGAATAATCGTGTTAAATAAACGTGATCTCAATATCAATCAAAATAATCGTGATTATGATTTTTGCCATAATCGAGCAGCCCTAGTAGTAGCTAAACTCAAACATTACAGTCCGTGTCTTTTTTCCAAGTCAAGACCACGCATGTATTATCTAAATTAATCTAAACCCGAATTAACAAAACAGTTAATATATAATATATAATTATATATAATAATATAATATTAATATATATAGATATACAAATATCTAGCAGTAACGTTAGTTACCAATTTGTTTTGATGATGCGTTGTCCCATGTAGCATTTCCTTTTAGGTGGAGGACCAGAGGTGCTCATTCTACCGTGCCCGGTTGAAGTTAACTTCACATAAGTTTATACTTTGACAAGAAAACGAATAAACAAAAAGGGAAAGCATTATCAAAATATTTTCATTGTAGACATAAACATGGCTTGCTACGCAGGGAAAATCAAAAAGACCGCCCAGTGACAGTGTGAGTGTTTCACGAAAAACAGTCCGATGGTGTCTCCATGGTGAATTTAATAGTTCCACACTTTTCCGGTCAGTTGTTTGTTGGTAGCTAGCTAGCTAACTAGCCAGTGCTACCGAGCTAGCTGATCTGGGTCTGTAGTGATCTCCACCTAGCTAGTGATCTGGGTCTGTAGTGATCTCCACCTAGCTAGTGATCTGGGGTCAGTAGTGTACTCCACCTAGCTAGTGATCTGGGTCTGTAGTGTACTCCACCTAGCTAGTGATCTGGGTCTGTAGTGTACTCCACCTAGCTAGTGATCTGGGGTCTGTAGTGTACTCCACCTAGCTAGCTGATCTGGGTCTGTAGTGTTCTCCACCTAGCTAGTGATCTGGGTCTGTAGTGTACTCCACCTAGCTAGTGATCTGGGTCTGTAGTGTACTCCACCTAGCTAGCTGATCTGGGTCTGTAGTGTACTCCACCTAGCTAGCTGATCTGGGTCTGTAGTGTACTCCACCTAGCTAGCTGATCTGGGGTCTGTAGTGTACTCCACCTAGCTAGCTGATCTGGGGTCTGTAGTGTACTCCACCTAGCTAGCTGATCTGGGGTCTGTAGTGTACTCCACCTAGCTAGCTGATCTGGGGTCTGTAGTGTACTCCACCTAGCTAGCTGATCTGGGGTCTGTAGTGTACTCCACCTAGCTAGCTGATCTGGGGTCTGTAGTGAACTCCACCTAGCTAGTGATCAGCGAAAGGCATAGATAACATGATTGTTGACGAATTTCAACACAGTTTTATTTACTTGATTGCTTTATTTGATGTGGATTTATTAACAAGTGACGAAGCTAGCTAGTGCCAATGGGGGTTCGCCTAACTAAGTTAGCTAGTTAGCTAACAACAACAACAACAACAACAACAACAACAACACATCTAATGGAACAGGCTGACCTCGACTCTGGAACCAGGCAGACAGTGTCACCTTACTCATGTCCGTCAGAAGGGCTCTGGTGGATTGTGCAGTGCTGTCCTTACACGATGCATGCGTGTTTTATCCCTCTTGCAAAAGCTGCTTCTCCCGGATAAACGTTCAACAGGTGGACACAGCAAGGTGGGTGTAGATAACGTTACATAGAGTAGTAGGTTGATCGGATGGATGTGCTTTTAGGCTGTAATAATGGCCAAAGATATTTGATTGATACGATTCTGTTCTCCTTACAGATGCAGATGCTCCAAGTGTGGGTATGCCTGTCTGAACAGGGAGGTTGAGTACAGGTACCGGCTGTCCCTCAGGGTGACCAGGAACAGCCACATATTTGGAGTGACTGTGTTTGGGAGCTGCCTCAACCCCTTCTTTGGCACCCCAGCCTCCAGTCTGCAGAGGTAACGTCCACATGTAACAATGGGTAACGTCCAATGTCTTCTCCTTTGAGAACTGGGATTGAATGTAATGGCGTTGATCTGTAACAGTTGGGTATCTTTGTTGTAGGCTGGCGCATGACTCAGAAGGGCCGCTTGCCACATTGCTGACCCAGGCTGTGGAGGACTGCTTTGTGGGAAGACATTTTGTGTTTGGGATCAAGGTACAGAATATAATTTTCACACTTTTTATGCAGCCATAGCAGCCAGTTTGATCACAAAAAGGAATCTCAAATATTTCTCAGTAACAACAACATGATTGCAAGTTTAGAAAGCCTGCGTACTCAGAAGTCATGTGTGAATTCGAGCCACTGTCTTATATCACGTCGTTTTGAACTGTAAATCTTATGGTGTGTCTCCCCACAGGTGGCTGACAGTGACCGGCTGGTCAGTCCCCTGTTCAGCAGTCGCCCCCCTCCTCTGCTGGGCTCCAGTAAAGAGGCAGGCCACTTCATCGCCAGTCAGATCACCCTCCACTGTGCTGCTGCCCCAGGCTGCTCTGTGGTCAGCTACTACAGGCGCCTCCTTCAGCAGGCAGCAGTCAGTGCTGACCTCAGTACAGCCTCAAGGCCTCCTCTGTCTCCGCTGCTGCTTCAGCCCACGCCACCTTTCAGCCTCAACGCCACTCCGCCCTCCTGCCTGCGCCCCCCGTCACAACGCCTAGACCACGCCCTCAGCCCCACGCCGCCCTGGCAACAGTCTCTGGGGGTGGTGACTTCGTCAGCGGAGCAGGATGAGGGCTGTAGTTTTGAGGGGGATGGAGGAGATCTCACAGGCGGGCAAAAACATAGCCGGCGCCAGGGGTCTCCTCGTTGTGTACCTGTGTGGCAGAACGTTGGCGAGGAAGAACGCCCCGGTGACAGAGTATCTGCCCCCTCATCACCCTGTGGCCCCAGAGGAAGTCCCAGGGATGGGAATAGCTTCTGGAATCTTCTGCCATCTTTCTCTGATTCCCCTGAATCACCCGTCCACAATCTGGTCACACACACCCCCGCTACTCACACTTGCCGTGCTCCACCAGAGCCTGGCCACAGTGGGAATCTACCATCAAGCCCCGGGGTGAGGGGGTTTTCCGACGGGGTGGAAGAGAACAGCAAGTCCTTGTCGGGCTCAGTGGCCTGGGAGGACATGCCCTTCTCTGAGAGTCTCGAGGAATTTGTGTGTGAAGCAGATTCTGACGGATTCTATGAAAAGGCGATAGGTGTTATGACGAGAAATTGTGCGGAGAGGAATAGAGTCTCGTCACATGGGTGTCGGTCCAATGCTAAGAATCCATCAACTGTCTCCCGTTCTCATGACAACACGCCATCCGCAGACCCTCTCTCAGACAGGACTTCACTGGACATCACCAACACGGCTCATATGAGACACCGTGGTCTGAGTCACTCAGAGGGCCGCGCCTGCCGACGCCTCGGTCAGACAGAGGGGGTGTTTCCCAACGCCTGTCCGCCTGAGTGGCAGGGGGGTGATGTCAGAATCAGGAATTGCACTGGAGATGAGGAGGAGGAGGAACACCTTGGATCATGTAACGCCGAGGAGGGGTACAACTGCTCTGCGGACCTTTTCAACTGCTCTCAGACCAGCGCAAACACACAGGCTCCTGACCCAGACTCACGCCCACAGAGTGGGCCTGATGCACAAGATCCGAATGATAACGAAGCGAGTGCCTTGGACCCGGCTGAGTGTTCGCATTCTCTTGACTTTGTCCCCTTCTCTCAGTCCACTCCTATGGCTAAGAGAGCTGCCCCTCTAGAGGTACGCTCTCTGAGAGCTAGCAGCCACACGTGCACTCCCAGAACACGCAGAAACACTCCCAGACTCACACCCGTAACACCCAGCCATAGACACCCAGCCACCACATCACACAGCAACACACGCACACCCAAAGCCCACTCGAGGAAGCCGGAAGCTAGACAGTACATATTGGCTCAGCATCGTCTGAAATTGCAGAAAATATCTCTCAAAGGAGCACGGAACACTCCAAGGAGGGAGAGCTTAGGTGTGTGTGACGGGAGTCTGGCTGTGTGTGAGAGTGACACTGAAATCCCTCCTACATGCAAAGCCCTGCGTTCCGCTCCACTTCAGCAGAGGAGAAACTCTGGTTGTAAACCCTGTAAGAGACCTCTGCAGGATAGACCTGCATCCCATCAGCAAAGCCAGTCAGGTCAGGCGCCAAGGCAGAGAGGGAAATGTGAGGCTGTTATGGGCTGTGATGAAGGTTACAGTGATCGGACATCTGCTGGTGAAGCTGGTTTGTCTTTATCTGTCAATCAGTCGCTACATGATGACAGTGAGGCATGTGATTGGTCAAGAGACCTGTTTGCTGACTCTTTTTAACCTCAGGAGGGCTCCGTTATAAGAATGAATTGTATCACTGTATCATCATCATCAAATATCAGACATCGATTCTTTTCCAAAAGCCTAAAATGAATATCTATCTATCAATCAATCGATAGATACATTTAATGAATTCAAAATAGTAAATCCTATAAGATTCATCATTTAAATGATGGCAGAGCTCTCTTCCAACAATTTTCTCTCAGGGATAAAGTATATATTTGTCTGTCTATCTGTCTATTCTATATCAATCTATGACATGAAATGAAAGCTATTGTTGCAAAACTGAACCTGCTAATCTTCTCAAATTAAAGAGTGTATACAATTGTTTATCATACTATATGATGTCAAATATGTTGCCTTATTAACTAATATTCGTTCGCACATCCTGAATGTAATTATAAGAGCAACGAGCTCCTCCTATCTGCTTTTTATACTGACTGTGCCAAGGTAAAGCCCGACCTAAATAATCACTACAAGTACCAAGATGCATTTCACTAGTATCGCGATATATAAAGTCAACATCTCGCCCCTGCGTTAAACCCGAGGAAACCCCAACAGCTCTTCCTTTCTCAACATGGCACCGAAGGCGAAGAAGGAAGGTCCGTGTCCCAACGCTTATATTTGCTCTAATATCTCGTAAATCCTACAACCACATACATGTTCTGTACATATTCGTACATATGTGTGTGTGCTGCGTGTATTTGGTTCATATAATTCCTGTCTTGTCTAATAGGTTAGTCTAGAAAGGACTGTTCTTACCAGCTAACATTAGGTCTCTTATCACATCATGTTAGCATGTTAGCCAGCTAGCATCATCAGCTACCGGGTGCTAACTACCGGGTGCGGGTGCACAGGTCATGTTTTGTAGCTAATTTGTTTTCATAAATAAAATGCCCATAGTTGACAACTCTTCTTGTAAGTACGTGTTGGCAGCTAGCTAGTATAGCGTGTTTTGATAGTCTAACCCCAGCTAGTGTGGATGGGTAGCTAGCAGCATGGCCTAACCACACGTGAGTGCACCTGTGTGATCTAAGATGGTTGTATGAGCGCCCCCACTCCTAACAAGCTATAGAAACATGAGCATGTGGAGTTACGTTTCCATCGTGTGGGTCCGTAGTCGATCCATTTAGACACAACTAGAGGATATTGCTAAGATGACAACGTGTTGGCTAGTAACGTTAGCAGGGGGTAACGCACTGTCAACAGTGAATCTTCAGAGATGCTGTGCATCTTAAACTGGTGTCCAGCCTGCTGAAATGGCAATTTAACTGGGTTAATATTTTAATCCACAACTTTGTTAGAGGTGCATATGATGAATTTTACTGCGATCAAAGCTTGATTATGCCATGAAATGTCTTATTCAGCTGATGCACCACATTTTCGTACTTTTTAGCGGGTTGTCCTCTAAGCCTAGGCCCTGTGCTGCACATGTATCTGATCAGGAAGAGGTTTAACAGGACAATGACTTCAATTCATCTAACCGAATGCATCTTGCCCCTCTCAGCCGTCCCTGCCAAGACTGAGGCCAAGTCTAAGGCCCTGAAGGCCAAGAAGGCCGTTCTGAAGGGCGTCCACAGCCAGAGGAAGAAGAAGATGAGGACATCTCCCACCTTCCGTCGCCCCAAGACCCTGCGTCTGCGCAGGCAGCCCAAGTACCCCCGCAAGAGCGCCCCTCGCAGGAACAAGTGAGTAGAGATTTAGGAGGATGATGAAACATACTGACACACGCACTACTAGACCTACTAGACGACACACAATTAAATATGGACCTACGCATGAACAAGGGGAAAAGGCAGGTGATGGGTCACGGTAACGTGTCGTGGTCAGTCACTCGGCTTGGTGCAAATGATGGCAATTGCGATCAAAGTATGAAATACCATGATTCCAGTTTTATACATTACTGATGCACCCGAGAACATGACAAACCTGTTATCTGATCTGAGGCGAATGCAGTTGGTGCGTGATGGTGGGCCCTGGTCTGATGAGTGTACCCTCTTCTCAGGCTGGACCACTACGCCATCATCAAGTTCCCCCTGACGACGGAGTCGGCCATGAAGAAGATCGAGGACAACAACACGCTGGTGTTCATCGTGGACGTCAAGGCTAACAAGCACCAGATCAAACATGCCGTCAAAAAGCTGTACGACATTGATGTGGCCAAAGTCAACACACTCATCAGGTACAAACGCTGGACTCTCCTGGTCGTTTTAGACGTTTATTCAGCCGTTTGATAGACCTATGCACGTTTGTACATGGTAGAAAGCAATGTTGATAGGACTTTGCTTAACTTTGTCTGCCTGTTCAGTAATATCTGTGAAATATCAATACAGAAAATAAGGGGAAAGATAGTGAAGTAAAGAGTATTGAAGTGCAAATGCCAAGTGCACTTTTTAGTGATTCAGAAATGATTGAAACCCTTGTGTGGGTGATTAATTGATTCCCAGTGTGAATGATGTAAACATTTACATGTCTGATACGTGATGTTGTCAAAGGAACCACTGATCCACATGGGAAACCAACCTCTTTACCTGACATACATGTTGTAGTGGCATCTTCCATCTTAACCCCTCTCTCTCCCTCCCCTTCTCTCTCCCTCCCCCTCACTCTCCCTCCCTCTCTCTCTCCCTCCCTCCCCCTCTCTCTCCCTCCCTCCCCCTCTCTCTCCCTCCCTCCCCCTCTCTCTCTCTCCCTCTCTCTCTCCCTCCCCCTCTCTCTCTCTCTCCCCCCCCCCCCTCTCTCCCCCTCTCTCTCTCTCTCCCTCCCTCCCTCTCTCTCTCCCTCTCTCTCTCAGGCCCGATGGTGAGAAGAAGGCGTACGTTCGTCTGGCTCCAGATTATGATGCATTGGATGTTGCGAACAAGGTGAGATCTAGAACTAGCCACCACTGGACAGTATTACAAGTTGATTTTGCAAGTGCCTTTCTACAGATAGAAAGTTGGGTGAATTGAAGGTAATTTGGTACAGGGGGTGTCAGTACCCAATCGTTTCCAGCTGCCCGATCGGTTCCAATGGGCTCTATGCACAATTCCAGTACTTCCTGAAATGAGACACCCTTCTTCATTTCCTGTCTTACACGATTGGATGAAATGATGCCTCATCATTGTGCTGCAGTCAGGCACACCTGTTTAATCACTTCATCCAATAGTGAAGGACAGGAAATGGAGAAGCATGTCTAATTTCAGGCAATACTAGACTTGTGCATACAGCCTATAGCATCTGCACATGCGTGCCTGTTCCATCATCATATTGTACAGTAACAGTGGGAACCGACGGGGTTATAAGTTTAATTCAACATGCAGTGCTCTCTGCTCTAATCAATAACTTGTAAACCAAGACTGAATTTCCTACCCCAATAACTTGCAGTTCCACAGACTCTGTGCAAATGATGCAAATGTTTGTATTATCTGAATGTCTGTGATGCATTCAAAGGAACCACTGATGCCAGAGAGGCTGGACAGTCTTGTCTTTATTGGTCTCATCAGTGCCCGCTAACACCACCTTTCTCCTTCCTTCCCAGATCGGCATCATCTAAATGACTGCTGGAGAGGTGTACAAAGGAATAAATGTTTGTAAAAACGTACATGGTGATCTTGTGTATTTGAATTGTCTCACTTGTCTATCATCAATGTCCTGCAAAAGGGTATAAATGATAAAACGTTGAAAACAAACATTTAAAAGTATGCTTGGGTCAATATTTCATGACTCTTGAGGTTGGCATTTATTTACATGTTTAATTAACTTGATGATCTGCTACTAATATGGCTTCAGTTCCGTTAGGAGTGCTGGTACTGCCACCCAAATCTGTATGGCATTTAGTTTATTATACAGTATATGGAGTGTTTTCTTGCTGTGAACACTTGAGTTGTCCGGTGCAACACCAGATTCAGTTTTTCCATGTCCAGTCTTATCCAGGCATGCTAGATGGCCTTCTGTTATGAGTTGACTAGTCCTCCTTGAGAAACTGCTCAGACTTCTTGTCAAAGACGTTGTCATGGCAGCGCTGCCTGTGACAGAAGTCCGCACGTACCAACCGCCATAAGTACACCAACATCATCACGTTCATGGCCGCCACGGTGACCAGCAGGCACAGGGCGTGGTCCAGCGAGGCGTAGTTGGCTATGATGTAGGAGGTGATGTAGAACTGAGCGCCCAGGCGGAAGAACACGTAGGTGAGCAGGTTGAGCAGCCTGATGGCGGCGTAGAGGAGCGAGGCTTTGGCCACGCCGGCCAGCTTGAGCATCAGTCTGGCGTGAAGGAAGACGCTGTTGACCTCCACGAACAAGGCCACCACCACCCCCGCCACGTAGCGGCGCCGCACCACTGCGTACAGGAAGCACCACAACACCTGCAGAGGAAGGGTCACAGAGAGGGTGAGGGGGTCTGGGGGTGAGAGAGAGGAGGGATGGGGGTGAGGGAGAGAGGAGGGATGGGGGTGAGGGAGGGATGGGGGTGAGAGAGGAAGTCTGGGGGTGAGAGGAGGGATGGGGGTGAGAGGAGGTCTGGGGGTGAGGGAGAGGAGGGATGGGGGGGTGAGGAGGGATGGGGGGGTGAGGAGGTCGGGGTGAGAGGAGGGATGGGGTTGAGAGAGAGGAGGGATGGGGGGGTGAGGAGAGATGGGGTTGAGAGGAGGGATGGGGGGGTGAGAGGAGAGATGAGGGAGAGGGGAGGTCGGGGGGTGAGAGGAGGGATGGGGGTGAGGGAGAGAGGAGGTCTGGGGGTGAAGAAGAGGAGGTAGTGGAGAGGCTGTGTGTGTGTGTGTGTGAGAGACCAGAGTGGAGAGGCAGAGTGTGTGTGTGACCAGAGGTAGTGGAGAGGCAGGGTGTGTGTGTGTGTGTGACCAGAGGTAGTGGAGAGGCAGGGTGTGTGTGTGACCAGAGGTAGTGGAGAGGCAGGGTGTGTGTGTGTGACCAGAGGTAGTGGAGAGGCAGGGTGTGTGTGTGTGACCAGAGGTAGTGGAGAGGCAGGGTGTGTGTGTGTGTGTGACCAGAGGTAGTGGAGAGGCAGGGTGTGTGTGTGTGACCAGAGGTAGTGGAGAGGCAGGGTGTGTGTGTGTGACCAGAGGTAGTGGAGAGGCAGGGTGTGTGTGTGTGACCAGAGGTAGTGGAGAGGCAGGGTGTGTGTGTGTGACCAGAGGTAGTGGAGAGGCAGGGTGTGTGTGTGGGCTGAATGATTTGTAGGAGCGATGGAGGAAAGATCTCTGGGTCTGTTGAGGGTTGGTGGGTGAACCGGGGATACGAACACTCACCAGGGAATGATGAAGCAGAAACTCCCATGATCCTCTAGCGTAGCCGCTAAAGATGATGTCAGCTGCATCCTGTATGAAGTAACCTGGTGCATGGGAACAGAAGTCAGCCAACGTCGAGGAGCGAGAGTATGATGACGGGCAGTTTGAGTTGCCATGGTTTCCTACAACAGCCACTTCTGTCTCCCACCCACCCACCGAGCTTTAACCCTTTCAATCCACTAAGACAAACAGAGCTGCTGGGCTGGGATCTGCCTTTCTTTACATGAGCAGATAACACACACACCCTGCCTCTCCACTACCTCTGGTCTCACACACACACACACACACACCCTGCCTCTCCACTACCTCTGGTCTCACACACACACACACACACACCCTGCCTCTCCACTACCTCTGGTCACACACACACACACCCTGCCTCTCCACTACCTCTGGTCACACACACACACACACCCTGCCTCTCCACTACCTCTGGTCACACACACACACCCTGCCTCTCCACTACCTCTGGTCACACACACACACACACACACCCTGCCTCTCCACTACCTCTGGTCAGACACACACACACACACACACACACACACTGCCTCTCCACTACCTCTCGTCACACACACACACACACACACACACCCTGCCTCTCCACTACCTCTGGTCACACACACACACACACACACCCTGCCTCTCCACTACCTCTGGTCACACACACACACACACACACACCCTGCCTCTCCACTACCTCTGGTCACACACACACACACACCCTGCCTCTCCACTACCTCTGGTCACACACACACACACACACACACCCTGCCTCTCCACTACCTCTGGTCACACACACACACACACACACACCCCGCCTCTCCACTTCCTCTGGTCAGACACACACACACTCTGCCTCTCCACTCTGGTCACACACACACCCTGCCTCTCCACTACCTCTGGTCTCACACACACACACACACACACACACACCCTGCCTCTCCACTACCTCTGGTCACACACACACACCCTGCCTCTCCACTACCTCTGGTCACACACACACACCCTGCCTCTCCACTACCTCTGGTCACACACACACACACACACACACACACACACACACACACCCTGCCTCTCCACTACCTCTGGTCAGACACACACACACACACACACCCTGCCTCTCCACTACCTCTGGTCAGACACACACACACACACACACACACACACCCTGCCTCTCCACTACCTCTGGTCAGACGCGCATCACCATGGTACCTTATCAGACACATTAACATCAGTTAGTTTGCTTTAGAGAGAGGAAGAGGGAGGGAGGGAGTTGACTACACTCCAGGTTAATAATTTCCCTTCACTGAAATACCAACGGTTTCAAATCACAGGGCGCGCCTCGAGTCAACACACACACACAGGAGTCAAGTGTGTCATCTTAAGAAATATGAATCGGATGAATTAGAAAATCCTCGACCAAATCTTAGTCTATACCGAGGACACAGGGTTAGATTTAGAGTACCCTGACCCCCTGCTGTGACAGGAGAAGGAAGAGGTCCAACCTGAAGACACGCAGACCAGCAGATAGGACAGGGGGCTGAAGAATGAGTACATCTCCCTCATGATATCAGGACAATGGACCACACTACACAGGGAGAGAGACCAGGAGTCGGGGTTAGGCTGGTGTGTGGAGGAGTGAACATTCAACACTTTCCAGTGAATGATACTAAAACCAGACAGAGCTGATGTTCAGCGTGTGTGTGTGTGTGTGTGTGTGTGTGTGTGTGTGTCTTACCTGGCGATGACCCAGGCTCCAGTGAGGAGTGAGTGGGCCAGAGAGACAGACAGGTTCCTCCATTTCCAGAGTCTCCAGGGGTGAGTCCGTACAGCGGTGGGCAGGGGAACAGAGCACCGCAACAACCAGTGGACGAGCCGGAAGAGGAGAGAACTGGACGCCACGCACAGGCCTGGCCGGTCCTCACAGAGCTGTGTGCACACGCTCACACACCACATGACCTGCGTCTCCATAACACCGAGCGCTCCGGGATTCTGCTCTCGCTAGCTTGTACTCCTGAGTTCTCCTTCTACTCTCCTCCCCTAAGCATACATCGTCTCCTTGCTTCTCTTTCTAACTAGCAGCGAGTACACTCCCTCCTCCTCCTACTCTCTCTCTCTCTCCCTCCTCCTACTCTCTCTCTCCCTCCTCCTACTCTCTCTCCCTCCTCCTCCTACTCTCTCTCTCTCTCCTCCTCCTCTCTCTCTCTCTCTCCTCCTACTCTCTCTCTCCCTCCTCCTCCTCTCTCTCTCTCTCTCCTCCTACTCTCTCTCTCTCTCTCCTACTCTCTCTCTCTCCCTCCTCCTACTCTCTCTCTCTCCTCCTACTCTCTCTCTCTCTCTCCTCCTACTCTCTCTCTCTCTCTCTCTCCCTCCTCCTACTCTCTCTCTCTCCCTCCTCCTACTCTCTCTCTCCCTCCTCCTACTCTCTCTCTCTCTCCCTCCTCCTCCTCCTACTCTCTCTCTCTCCCTCCTCCTCCTCCTCTCTCTCCCTCCTCCTCCTCCTCCTCTCTCTCTCTCCCTCCTCCTCCTCTCTCTCTCTCTCTCCTCCTCCTCTCTCTCTCTCTCTCCCTCCTCCTACTCTCTCTCTCTCCCTCTCTCCTCCTACTCTCTCTCTCTCTCCTCCTACTCTCTCTCTCTCTCTCCTCCTACTCTCTCTCTCTCTCTCTCCTCCTACTCTCTCTCTCTCTCCCTCTCCTCCTACTCTCTCTCTCTCTCTCTCCTCCTACTCTCTCTCTCTCTCTCTCTTCCTACTCTCTCTCTCTCTCCCTCTCTCCTCCTACTCTCTCTCTCTCTCTCCTCCTACTCTCTCTCTCTCTCTCTCTCCTCCTACTCTCTCTCTCCTACTCTCTCTCTCTCTCCCTCTCTCCTCCTACTCTCTCTCTCTCTCCTCCTCCTACTCTCTCTCTCTCTCCCTCCTCCTACTCTCTCTCTCTCTCCTCCTCTCTCTCTCTCTCTCCTCCTACTCTCTCTCTCTCCTCCTACTCTCTCTCTCTCCCTCTCTCCTCCTACTCTCTCTCTCCTCCTCCTACTCTCTCTCTCTCCTCCTCCTACTCTCTCTCTCCCTCCTCCTACTCTCTCTCTCTCTCCTCCTCCTACTCTCTCTCTCCCTCCTCCTACTCTCTCTCTCTCCTCCTCCTACTCTCTCTCTCTCCTCCTCCTACTATCTCTCTCTCTCCCTCCTCCTACTCTCTCTCTCTCTCTCTCTCCTCCCTGTGGGGAGAGGTGTGGTCCTCAGGAGATATGGACCCCTGAGTCTCTCCTCCCTGTGGGGAGAGGTGTGGTCCTCAGGAGATATGGACCCCTGAGTCTCTCCTCCCTGTGGGGAGAGGTGTGGTCCTCAGGAGATATGGACCCCTGAGTCTCTCCTCCCTGTGGGGAGAGGTGTGGTCCTCAGGAGATATGGACCCCTGAGTCTCTCCTCCCTGTGGGGAGAGGTGTGGTCCTCAGGAGATATGGACCCCTCAGAGGAGCAGGACAGATGTATTTAATTTGATCTTAATGGACGTCACTCACACACACTGCTTTTATTGGTTGGGATGATTGATGTTGGACTGCAGCAGAATCCACAGTTGGATAATATGTTCTATTACATTTGTGAACCTTGAGTATAGAATAAACTTTCTTTCACCATAAACGTAATACATGCACATGGACCAGGGTACGGACAACCACTAACAAAGTACTGTAGAACATACAGTAGGGGCAGCTGTGGCTCAGTGGTAGAGCGGGCCGTCCAATGATTGTAGGGTCGGCGGTTCGAATCCCGCCTCCACATGTCGAAGTGTACTTGGGCAAGACACTGAACCCCAAATTTCTCCCAATGAGCAGGTTAGCACCTTGCATGGCAGCTGCTGCCATGAAGGAGGCCTTCATTGTAAAGCGCTTTGGATAAAAGCGCTATATAAGTGCAGTCCATTTACCATTTACCAGTAGTAAGAAATGTCATATGTCAAATGCTGCAGTATTTGTGTCAATATTTGTAGCAGTCCTGTAATCTTTCAGTGATGTCATTATTTCTGTTGTCATGCAGGTTGGGAGATATCTTGCCCACATCTAATATGTGAGTTTCTGATGGCCAAAATGGTCATATTAACTATTTGTTTTGACTTGATTTTCCCCGTTTGTTAATGGTTTTCACACCTCATTGTATCATTAATAAGTATCAAGGGTCAATCTGTGGTCACTCACACAGTTTGAATTGTCAGATGGTTGAAAGTGATAAAAGGGAATGAAGACCCTAGTTCTGCCCCTTCTTCAGGTTAACAGAGCCTAGTTTGGGGTCTTATCTGTATAAAACCCAGTATTGATGCCTTTGGTCAGTTCAATAGTTCAGTTAATAGGAGGTTCATCAAAACACTACCCCAGACAGTTGAAATAAATTACAAAATAAAACTTATTTTCTGATGTACTTTATTGAAACACCATTATGTGACTCCAGATGATCAATCAGATACCCAGTTGTGATTGAGCTCTTTGGGCCAGCTGAACTTTCTCCCCTCCGCCCTGCAGAGTCTGCAGAGCTGTAGCTCAAACTGCTACAAAGCATTTAAATGTGGCTCAAAATAGATAAAGCAAACCTGTCATCTCCCAGTGGATTCACTGCTCACCTAGATACACATTTAAACTTAATACAATTCCATGCACCTCTAGTCACACCTCAAGTAAAATGACAGAAGCCTCCGTCACCACCTCCTTCTCCTCCACCTCCTTGTCTCCACCTCCTTCTCTCCAACTACCAGTCACTCCCCTACCTCCTCCTACCCTCCATCTTGAGAGGTTTGCTATGGACCTCACAGAGCAGCATGACATACAATGAACAAAGTAGCTGGTATTTAGAAGTTTTTTAATTTATACTGTCACACAAAATGGCTGCATGTGTCACACGTGTACTGGTTTGTATTTGTTGGGATGATTAATATTGGACTGCAGCAGCCATCACCAGATCCACCGTTAGATAAAACCTTCTACTGGGTCTGGGAATATTGAGAATAAAGACTTCCTTTCACCATCACATGCGCATGGACCAGGGTATGGACAACACATGGACCAGGGTATGGACAACACATGGACCAGGGTATGGACAACACATGGACATCACATGGACCAGGGTATGGACGACACATGGACCAGGGTATGGACAACACATGGACATCACATGGACAACACATGGACCAGGGTATGGACAACACATGGACATCACGTGGACCAGGGTATGGACAAAACATGGACATCACGTGGACCCTGGTTATGGACAACACATGGACATCACGTGGACCCTGGTTATGGACAACACATGGACATCACATGGACCAGGGTATGGACAACCACTAATAAAGCAGCATTGTAGAATATACAGGTTTATGTAGTGAGTCATTCTATTGGGATGCAACAAGAACAGGAGAAAGGATGGAGGCTTCTGCTTGGCAAATTCCCTAGAAAAAGCGAAGGACGCCCAAAACAACCTTCCGAGCCACCGTCCTCTCACTGCAGAATGAGTACGTTTGCGCCTGTCTGGAGCGATGGCGGCGAACGGGAAGCCGTGTGGGGGTCAGTGGGCGGCGTGGGCGTGGCGTCCCCGGGGGAGAGGCCCTAGGAGAGGAAGGTGCGCACCGTGCCCTTCACCAGACCCCGGCAGATGGGACACTTGCGCAGCGAGGGGGCGCACTCCTTGCACACCACCAGGTGTCCGCAGGGGATGAAGACGATGTTCACCTCCTTGTCCATGCACACCTTGCAGGTGCGCTCCTCCTGCAGCCGACGCAGCTGCTCCTCCATGGGGAGGTCTGCGGGGGGGAGGGGGGAGGGGAAGACGAGAGGCAGCGGGAGGAGGAGTGAAGGGAGGAAGAGAGATGATAGACGGCATTATGGACGTATAGTGAGACACCCAACGTCATCTCTGGCTTGTGGACTCGCACACACTTCTACACAGGTACTGTACACACACGTTCCAGCATGCATGCACCAACGCACAAACACACACTCCTCCGGTCACACACACGCACACACACATCCTTTCTCACTAGCGCAGGAGCGAGCGGGGAAATGAGGCCTCGGAACCTGACACTGGACCAATAGTACAGCGAGTCTGGGAGGGCGAGCGCAACCATTGGATGAGCAGCCTGACACTCCCAGCCAATCAACTCAGTTCAGAGGCCTCGTTTCCCAAAGGCGAGCTGAATCTCTCTAAGCCAAAGCTACAAGCATGTGTGTGTGTGTGTGTGTGTAGCAGCAGTAGCAGTGTGTGTGTGTGTGTGTGTATACCTGAGAGATCTTGACTTGGTGATGCAGCTTCATTTGTCTGGGCTGAAAGTGCAGTGAGAAGAGAAATTAAACAGGGGTTTGAGTGGGAGTGCTGGGCTGGCGAGGACTGGGATGGACGCGTGGAACGATGGCGACGCAGCGCTGGACCGACCCCCAGCTGGACGGACCCCCAGCTGGACGGACCCTCAGCTGGACAGACCCCCAGCTGGACAGACCCCCAGCTGGACGGACCCCCAGCTGGACCGACCCCCAGCTGGACCGACCCCCAGCTGGACCGACCCCCAGCTGGACGGACCCCCAGCTGGACAGACCCCCAGCTGGACCGACCCCCAGCTGGACTGAGACTGGGCTAAGCAGAGCTTAACTGTGCTCAGAACCATCCGTTTGACGACGCGTTTTTAAAAAGGTGAAAAATCATATGAAAAAGGCTTGGTTGGGCTCGGCATCGCCTGGCGTTGGTGGAGAGTAGGCCTGTCTAGATCAGTAGTGTGCCTACCTTCCTCCTAACCCTTCCCAAGCCCCTACCCACCAATCATTCTCACAGTGACATGGTCAGGACAACACGACACAGGGTCACCCCGACCCTCCCGCGACCCCTTATCCCTCACCCAAATGCTAAAAGACCGAGGGCTGCTTTCCCCGACACAGATTAACACCTCGTCTAGAGCGAATAAGCCATTTCAACAGAGGTTGTCCACTGACTGCGTCTCTCGTCCGTCTAGGACTCTGCTTAATCTGTGTCGGGGACGCCGCCCCTGGAAGTAGCGGTCAGCGGAGTGGGTGTGCCAGCGTTTGGGCTGTGGTGAGAGGGTGAGGGATGTACCCATGAGGTCTCGGAGCAGGAGCACGTCGTTCTTCTGGATCCAGTTCCTGAACACCTCGGCGGCGGCGTTGCCCTTGGTGAGGACCAGCTCGATGAGCCTGGCCGTCTGCTGCTGGGGCGTGGTCTGGGCCTGCAGGCCGCCGTACTCCTCCGCAGCTAGGGGGCGACAGCGCACAGGACGGGGTTAGCGCTGTAGAGCCTACGGGGTCTCTGGGGACAGGTGACGGTCTCTAGGGACAGGGGACAGGGTCCCACAGGACTGGAGCTGTCTAATTGTCCACAGTCCCAGTAGTTGAAGTAGAGACGCACATACTTATCACGTTCTGCTCTCTCAGGTGCTCCAACACCGACTCAACGCTCTTCAGACGTTGAACCAGAGCTGCCTGGTGTCTCTTCAGGAAGGTGAATCCATCTGGGGGGGGGCAGGGGGGCAGAGTTAGATAAGCACACTTTTGGTGCGTTTGTTTGTGGTCGGAGGTGGCAAGTCGCAAGTGGCAAAATACCTACCTCCGACCTGTGTGCATTTGAGCTATATACCATTATATCAGTTACCTAGTTATATCTATATACCATTATATCACAGTTACCTAGTTATATCTATATACCATTATATCAGTTACCTAGTTATATCTATATACCATTATATCACAGTTACCTAGTTATATCTATATACCATTATATCACAGTTACCTAGTTATATCTATATACCATTATATCACAGTTACCTAGTTATATCTATATACCATTATATCAGTTACCTAGTTATATCTATATACCATTATATCACAGTTACCTAGTTATATCTATATACCATTATATCACAGTTACCTAGTTATATCTATATACCATTATATCACAGTTACCTAGTTATATCTATATACCATTATATCAGTTACCTAGTTATATCTATATACCATTATATCAGTTACCTAGTTATATCTATATACCATTATATCACAGTTACCTAGTTATATCTATATACCATTATATCACAGTTACCTAGTTATATCTATATACCATTATATCAGTTACCTAGTTATATCTATATACCATTATATCACAGTTACCTAGTTATATCTATATACCATTATATCACAGTTACCTAGTTATATCTATATAACATTATATCACAGTTACCTAGTTATATCTATATACCATTATATCAGTTACCTAGTTATATCTATATACCATTATATCACAGTTACCTAGTTATATCTATATACCATTATATCACAGTTACCTAGTTATATCTATATACCATTATATCACAGTTACCTAGTTATATCTATATACCATTATATCACAGTTACCTAGTTATATCTATATACCATTATATCACAGTTACCTAGTTATATCTATATACCATTATATCAGTTACCTAGTTATATCTATATACCATTATATCACAGTTACCTAGTTATATCTATATACCATTATATCACAGTTACCTAGTTATATCTATATACCATTATATCAGTTACCTAGTTATATCTATATACCATTATATCACAGTTACCTAGTTATATCTATATACCATTATATCACAGTTACCTAGTTATATCTATATACCATTATATCACAGTTACCTAGTTATATCTATATACCATTATATCAGTTACCTAGTTATATCTATATACCATTATATCACAGTTACCTAGTTATATCTATATACCATTATATCACAGTTACCTAGTTATATCTATATACCATTATATCACAGTTACCTAGTTATATCTAGTGCATTCGAGCAACTGGGGGCTGAGAAACATTTCCGAATTTGCGTCGAGGAAGTGCGAGTTCAAGCGGTGTTTTATTTAATCATTCCTAGTAGCAAGTCGCAATTTGCCGCCTCCCAGTTCTAAACGAATGCACCATTTTATTCCCCTCCAGTCTAGTGTAATACACTACCCACAATGCAAATCTGCTTGACAAATACTGTAATAGCTAGCTGTAGTTACAGGCAAATTATAGTTGAGCAGTGTTACTGTGTGAGTAGGCCTACCTGAGGCCCCCTGGGGTTAAACACACACTAGCGCTAGCGTTACCCTAGAGACGTGTTTAAAATGGCCGCCAATGTGGCGCCCGTTCAAATTGTCAGCTGTACCTGACGCCATGGCCTCCGCCACCATCTCCCTCTCCTCCTCTCTCTTCTGGTCTTCGGCGCTCAGCAGGTCCAGGACCAGCTCCTGGACAGTCTTGTAGTTCTCTCCGCTGGTCAGGATCTTGCTTTGGACCGTCTGCTTGACCAGGCCGCGTTCGAAGCCCATCTCCAGGGCCGACTTCACCACCGGCGTGTTCATCATCACGGCGTCCTCGGACCGCTCCTCGCCAGGACCCAGATGGACCACTACGGGGGAAGGGGAGGAGGGGGTGGTATGTGTAAAACACCTACATTTCTTTTGGCGCACCCCCTCCATAAAGGCTTCAAATCCTCTCCTCTCTCTCCCTCACCTGGCGGGTCGACGAACTCCCTGGAGCTGCTGTCGTCTCCGTTGGTGAGGAGCTGTGGGGGGAGGAGACCAGCGCTTGCTTGACACTTCCTGTTTTTGCAGTTTGGCGATGAGG
Source organism: Borostomias antarcticus (assembly GCF_949987555.1). Taxonomy (NCBI): domain Eukaryota; kingdom Metazoa; phylum Chordata; class Actinopteri; order Stomiiformes; family Stomiidae; genus Borostomias; species Borostomias antarcticus. The sequence continues at coordinate 3,740,570 of NC_140248.1, read as the reverse complement.
TGAGATGAGGTGTGTAATACGAGAGCGCGTCTCCCCGCTCGTGACTCACCTGCTCAAACAAGCGCGGGAAGCGAGCCTGGATCTGGAGGACGAACTCCTGGCCCTTCTCCTGAAGCAGGTACTCGCACCTGCAGACGACCACAGCTGTGTTAGGAATGACGGCGCAGACGCTCACGGACGTGCTTTCGTCAAAAAAACGCTTTCACCAGGCGCGCGTTGCGCTCCACGGGGGTGGAACCATGAATGGTTTTAGGGTTAACCGTCCACTGGTTACCTTGGAAACCATTTGGCGTGTTCCACCCAGGGGTCGTCTCCGGACTCCCAGCATCGCAGACCGCCGTCACAGCAGAAACACTTCACGTCATCGTTACGACCTGACAACACACACACACGCGCACACACACACACACACACACGTGAGTTCCCAGCAACACCACTACTGCAGTGGCTGTCATACAGTGTACAGTACTCCTGGGGAAACCCAACACTGAACAACGCCATTACTCAAAAAAGCCCCCCCCCTCCGATCAGAAAACCCCCTGATGGCTAGTAGACGGTAGTGTGACTAATGTGGTGCGCGATCTTTGACGCTAGCTGTGTGAGTTACACACGGGGAAACCCCGTTCTTCACCAGAGAGGCATGTGTCCTTTTTGCTGACAGGAACTGGGTTCCCGTGACGACAGACTTGTCAACGACAGAGCGGGAAGCCCCTGGGCTCTGAAGCCCCTCCTCCCCTACGTAGTAGAAGCCCCTCCTCTTCTACGTAGTAGAAGCCCCTCCTCACCTACGTAGTAGAAGCCCCTCCTCCTCTACGTAGTAGAAGCCCCTCCTCCTCTACGTAGTAGAAGCCCCTCCTCCTCTACGTAGTAGAAGCCCCTCCTCCTCTACGTAGTAGAAGCCCCTCCTCCTCTACGTAGTAGAAGCCCCTCCTCCTCTACGTAGTAGAAGCCCCTTCTCCTCTACGTAGTAGAAGCCCCTTCTCCTCTACGTAGTAGAAGCCCCTCCTCCTCTACGTAGTAGAAGCCCCTCCTCCTCTACGTAGTAGAAGCCCCTCCTCCCCTACGTAGTAGAAGCCCCTCCTCCTCTACGTAGTAGAAGCCCCTCCTCACCTACGTAGTAGAAGCCCCTCCTCCTCTACGTAGTAGAAGCCCCTCCTCCTCTACGTAGTAGAAGCCCCTCCTCCTCTACGTAGTAGAAGCCCCTCCTCACCTACGTAGTAGAAGCCCCTCCTCCTCTACGTAGTAGAAGCCCCTCCTCCTCTACGTAGTAGAAGCCCCTTCTCCTCTACGTAGTAGAAGCCCCTCCTCCCCTACGTAGTAGAAGCCCCTCCTCCTCTACATAGTAGAAGCCCCTCCTCCTCTACGTAGTAGAAGCCCCTCCTCCCCTACGTAGTAGAAGCCCCTCCTCCTCTACGTAGTAGAAGCCCCTCCTCCCCTACGTAGTAGAAGCCCCTCCTCCTCTACGTAGTAGAAGCCCCTCCTCCCCTACGTAGTAGAAGCCCCTCCTCCCCTACGTAGTAGAAGCCCCTCCTCCTCTACGTAGTAGAAGCCCCTCCTCACCTACGTAGTAGAAGCCCCTCCTCCCCTACGTAGTAGAAGCCCCTCCTCACCTACGTAGTAGAAGCCCCTCCTCACCTACGTAGTAGAAGCCCCTCCTCCCCTACGTAGTAGAAGCCCCTCCTCACCTACGTAGTAGAAGCCCCTCCTCACCTACGTAGTAGAAGCCCCTCCTCCTCTACGTAGTAGAAGCCCCTCCTCCCCTACGTAGTAGAAGCCCCTCCTCCTCTACGTAGTAGAAGCCCCTCCTCCTCTACGTAGTAGAAGCCCCTCCTCACCTACGTAGTAGAAGCCCCTCCTCCCCTACGTAGTAGAAGCCCCTCCTCACCTACGTAGTAGAAGCCGGCCTTGGCCAGCTGGTCGGGCCGTACGGGGATGCGGGAGGGCCAGTGGACGAAGGTGAGCAGCCTCTCCTCGCTCTGCTGCATGGCCGGGTTGGACACGTTACTGAGGGCAGCGGCTCCACCAGAGGTCTGGGAGGCTCCGGCAGCAGCCCCGGCCCCGGCCCCGGCCCCAGCCCCGGCCCCGGCCAGGGAGACGTTGTCGGCCCGGTCCCCCCGGACGAACAGGCAGTTGGGGTAGTGCCTCTGGTGCTCTGACACGGCGCGGTCGCCAGGCTCCCAGTTGCTCAGCTAGGAGATGGAAGTGTTTTATTAGATGTGTGATTGATGACCCCCCCCTCCCTCTGGGAGCGCTCAGAACATGCTCTCTTCCTTCCGGGGGTTTCTGGGATGTTCCACGCTACTGTATCCATACATCGTTCATTTAGTTTTTCTGCGCAAGTAAAATATACAGAACAAGACAGGGAGTAGATATAGATAAAATGGAGGATAGAATTTAGTCCCAGATACATTATTCATGTTTTAAAAGTATTTAAAATGTCTTTACATTCCCTCTGCCCTCAGGATCACCTCCAGGGATGCTGTATTTTCAGCTGTATTTATTTTCAGCTGTATGTAAACTTTCAGTAAATTCCCTAGAGGATCAAAGTATGGTGATACGCATGGTCCTTGCCAATACCCAGCCCTCTTCACTTCTCAGCATCACAGATCTGATACAAGCTTTTAGGTGAAAGCAATAAGGCACTAGTATAGCGCGGTGGTTGGGGGGGGGGGGGTATAACACCCTACCTGTCCTCCACAGGTGAAGCAGGCCACCCTGTCGCCCGTGCCCAGGTGGTAGAAGCCGGCCTTGGCCAGCTCTCCGGGGGTGATGATGGAGAGGCTCCAGGAGCTGAAGGAGTCCAGGCGGTCTTGCTCCCTGCGCATGCTGGGGTTGTGGCAGGTGGGCGGTCTCTGGTGGGACATGTCCTCCACCCCGCGGGAGCTCAGGGGGCTGGAGGGGGGCGGGGCGGAGAAGCCCATGTTCAGGTAGCCCACCGCCTCCTCTCCCTGGCTCAGCGCCGGAGGGTTGGGCGCCGGGACGGGGGCGGGGCCAGACACCTGTGACGGTAACACGCGTTACTCAATATTTCTACTGGAGTAACATGTTTGTAGTTTTCATCATTTGCAGAATAATGGCTAAAATGGCCCTGAAGCAATGGCTAAAATAGTTTTTTTTACAATTTTTATTACAGTCCTACAAAACCCAAGAAAGGTGGGACTAAGCTCAATTGATGAACTAAAATGTACTTGAAAATGAAGCAAATCCAATGTTCAATTTGTTGATCTATAATAATAACAATTATAATGAAGCTAGTCTTAGTCACATGGTTTAGTCAGGCTATCCAGATCATGTGATGGTGGTCATGGTCCAGGTGCTCACCGGTACGGCCTGGGCGCTGCGCAGCGGGGAGAAGGCGGAGTGGGAGGAGGACAGCAGGTTGGCGGTGGAGGGGAGGGTCTGGATGAAGGAGCAGGTGGGGGACAGCTGCCTGTGTCTCTCTGTGGGACAGTCTCCGGCCTGCCAGCCCTCCACGGTCATGTTGCACCTGAAGCACTGCACCCTGTCCCCCACGCCCGTGTAGAACCAGCCGGCCCGCGCCAGGCTGCGCTCCGTCACCCCCGACACCGGGAAACGGGCAAAGGTGGAGATACGGAACAGCTCTGGAGAGAAGCACAAAACATGACATCACTCTGACCTCATAACGATGAACCGCTCAACTCAGTCCTATCAGCTCAAAGTGTTGTGTAAGCCAACACTTCTATCTCCTCACATTAAGATAACCCATGTTTCACTACATTTGTTTGAAAAAAATTAATTAAATGTAAAAAAAACAAAAACAAATACTTTCCAATGTCATCTTTGACTAGAGAGCACTTTAGAGATCATAGAGAATAGTCAAGAATGAAGTTGAGGATGAGCCATGTGACACATTGGTGTGGATGAAGCGCAGAGGTAAGAGTGATGAGAAGGTGATGGACAGAGCCCATCCTCAAAGCCATTCAAAATACATTATTATTATTATTATTATTATTATTGTCTTACCTGAGGAGTTATCATACTGCAGGTCTGGCGGAGCTCCGGTACGACACAGTCCCATCAGAAACACGTTGTTTTGGAGTTGCAGTGGTAGAGTTTCCATCATTAGATGGTAAGAGTTTAAATTTCAAGACACGAAAGAAGAAAGGATGCCCTTCTCAGGGGGGGAGGTTTGAGTTTGCCCAGGATCATTCTCACACACACAATGACGAGGCACACATGCAAACCATGTGAAAAGTAATAAGTGTCTGGAGGAAATTACACAAAACACCAGATGGTTTTTCCCTTCATTTCTTATTTAACCCAAAATGGAAACAAAAGTGAAACTAGACCAGTCAATAAAAGTAGCATTCTGAAACTTTCAGCCTATCAAACTCCTCTGAACCTATGCCTCAGATATGACTATTCCACTCCTCAATGCCAACTTGTCTTCTTGGAGACATACAAGTCTGGGGTTAGGATGGGAAGCCCGCTAGGCTCTGTCCCACAGAGTTAAAGGCTGAGATACAGCCTGACTTGTGTGGGACACACCCTGCGGTCAGAAACGGAACTCCAGTCTGTGTAGCGAAACTGATAAAGACGACCCAAACTAGGATAAGTGAAACTTAAAAATTGCGACATCATACTTATTCCGCTTGGACCCTCATCCTGGATCGGTGTGTGCTGAATACTCACACACAATCCTAGCAGACGGGTGTGTTGGTGTGTTTGACAGACCTTCTACATACACTAAAAACATAACTGAGTGTGGAGAGATATGGGCAGGTGTGGTGAGATATGGAAATGAAGCTACTTAAAAAGATGCATAAAAAACTACCTCATCCAAAGACATGAGCCTGGGTAACTCAAACCTCCCCCCAGATATGGACATCCCCTCTGAGGGGATTTAGGTTTCCATGACACAAGACATTCAACCCAATATGGAAACTAGAGATGTCCAGACGAAGAAGAGCAATTCTTGCTTCGCTGCTTCAATGTCGACCGCACCTAAGGAACAGAGAATACACAAGTATGAATGTGTGTGGCTAGGCCTCATGACAACACTAGATAGAGGTAAACTAGATCCTTAACCTCCCGGCCTTGGTTGCAACAATGCCCTCCCCGCTAGCACTAGCAGCTACATAGCTAGCTCCAGCTACCAGAACCAAGCTAACGACCACTAGCACTAGCAGCTACCAGAACCAAGCTAACGACCACTAGCACTAGCAGCTACATAGCTAGCTACAGCTACAAGACCCAAGCTAACGACCACTAGCACTAGCAGCTACATAGCTAGCTACAGCTACCAGAACCAAGCTAACGCTCTCTGGTCGCTGGTGTGAGGCCAGTAGTTGGTCTGCCTCCATTTTACATCTTCAACATGACAGAGATTACTAACGTTACGTCCAATTCTAATTAATCAGCAGATTCTCAGCTGTTGGCTATAGGTTTGCTTCAGTCAGGTTACATTTGACAGCTGTAGTCAATGACTACAGCTGAAATAGCTAGCTAGGAACCATGTTAGCTAGTTAAATAGCTAGCTAGGAACAATGTTAGCTAGCTAGGAACCATGTTAGCTAGTTAAATAGCTAGCTAGGAACCATGTTAGCTAGTTAAATAGCTAGGAACCATGTTAGCTAGTTAAATAGCTAGCTAGGAACCATGTTAGCTAGCTAGGAACCATGTTAGCTAGTTAAATAGCTAGCTAGGAACCATGTTAGCTAGTTAAATAGCTAGGAACCATGTTAGCTAGCTAGGAACCATGTTAGCTAGCTAGGAACCATGTTAGCTAGTTAAATAGCTAGCTAGGAACCATGTTAGCTAGCTAGGAACCATGTTAGCTAGTTAAATAGCTAGCTAGGAACCATGTTAGCTAGCTAGGAACCATGTTAGCTAGTTAAATAGCTATCTAGGAACCATGTTAGCTAGTTAAATAGCTAGCTAGGAACCATGTTAGCTAGCTAGGAACCATGTTAGCTAGTTAAATAGCTAGGAACCATGTTAGCTAGTTAAATAGCTAGCTAGGAACCATGTTAGCTAGCTAGGAACCATGTTAGCTAGTTAAATAGCTAGGAACCATGTTAGCTAGTCAAATAGCTAGCTAGGAACCATGTTAGCTAGTTAAATAGCTAGCTAGGAACCATGTTAGCTAGTTAAATAGCTAGGAACCATGTTAGCTAGTTAAATAGCTAACTAGGAACCATGTTAGCTAGTTAAATAGCTAGCTAGGAACCATGTTAGCTAGTTAAATAGCTAGGTAGGAACCATGTTAGCTAGTTAAATAGCTAGCTAGGAACCATGTTAGCTAGCTAGGAACCATGTTAGCTAGTTAAATAGCTAGCTAGGAACCATGTTAGCTAGTTAGGAACCATGTTAGCTAGTTAAATAGCTAGCTAGGAACCATGTTAGCTAGCTAGGAACCATGTTAGCTAGTTAAATAGCTAGCTAGGAACCATGTTAGCTAGTTAGGAACCATGTTAGCTAGTTAAATAGCTAGCTAGGAACCATGTTAGCTAGTTAGGAACCATGTTAGCTAGTTAAATAGCTAGCTAGGAACCATGTTAGCTAGTTAAATAGCTAGGAACCATGTTAGCTAGTTAAATAGCTAGCTAGGAACCATGTTAGCTAGCTAGGAACCATGTTAGCTAGTTAAATAGCTATCTAGGAACCATGTTAGCTAGTTAAATAGCTAGCTAGGAACCATGTTAGCTAGCTAGGAACCATGTTAGCTAGTTAAATAGCTAGGAACCATGTTAGCTAGTTAAATAGCTAGCTAGGAACCATGTTAGCTAGCTAGGAACCATGTTAGCTAGTTAAATAGCTAGGAACCATGTTAGCTAGTCAAATAGCTAGCTAGGAACCATGTTAGCTAGTTAAATAGCTAGCTAGGAACCATGTTAGCTAGTTAAATAGCTAGGAACCATGTTAGCTAGTTAAATAGCTAGCTAGGAACCATGTTAGCTAGTTAAATAGCTAGCTAGGAACCATGTTAGCTAGTTAAATAGCTAGGTAGGAACCATGTTAGCTAGTTAAATAGCTAGCTAGGAACCATGTTAGCTAGCTAGGAACCATGTTAGCTAGTTAAATAGCTAGCTAGGAACCATGTTAGCTAGTTAGGAACCATGTTAGCTAGTTAAATAGCTAGCTAGGAACCATGTTAGCTAGCTAGGAACCATGTTAGCTAGTTAAATAGCTAGCTAGGAACCATGTTAGCTAGTTAGGAACCATGTTAGCTAGTTAAATAGCTAGCTAGGAACCATGTTAGCTAGTTAGGAACCATGTTAGCTAGTTAAATAGCTAGCTAGGAACCATGTTAGCTAGTTAAATAGCTAGGAACCATGTTAGCTAGTTAAATAGCTAGCTAGGAACCATGTTAGCTAGCTAGGAACCATGTTAGCTAGTTAAATAGCTAGCTAGGAACCATGTTAGCTAGTTAAATAGCTAGGAACCATGTTAGCTAGCTAGGAACCATGTTAGCTAGTTAAATAGCTATCTAGGAACCATGTTAGCTAGTTAAATAGCTAGCTAGGAACCATGTTAGCTAGCTAGGAACCATGTTAGCTAGTTAAATAGCTAGGAACCATGTTAGCTAGCTAGGAACCATGTTAGCTAGTTAAATAGCTAGGAACCATGTTAGCTAGTTAAATAGCTAGCTAGGAACCATGTTAGCTAGTTAAATAGCTAGCTAGGAACCATGTTAGCTAGTTAAATAGCTAGGTAGGAACCATGTTAGCTAGTTAAATAGCTAGCTAGGAACCATGTTAGCTAGTTAGGAACCATGTTAGCTAGTTAAATAGCTAGCTAGGAACCATGTTAGCTAGCTAGGAACCATGTTAGCTAGTTAAATAGCTAGCTAGGAACCACGTTAGCTAGTTAGGAACCATGTTAGCTAGTTAGGAACCATGTTAGCTAGTTAAATAGCTAGCTAGGAACCATGTTAGCTAGCTAGGAACCATGTTAGCTAGTTAAATAGCTAGCTAGGAACCATGTTAGCTAGTTAAATAGCTAGCTAGGAACCATGTTAGCTAGCTAGGAACCATGTTAGCTAGTTAAATAGCTAGGAACCATGTTAGCTAGTTAAATAGCTAGCTAGGAACCATGTTAGCTAGCTAGGAACCATGTTAGCTAGTTAAATAGCTAGGAACCATGTTAGCTAGTTAAATAGCTAGCTAGGAACCATGTTAGCTAGTTAAATAGCTAGCTAGGAACCATGTTAGCTAGCTAGGAACCATGTTAGCTAGTTAAATAGCTAGCTAGGAACCATGTTAGCTAGTTAAATAGCTAGGTAGGAACCATGTTAGCTAGTTAAATAGCTAGCTAGGAACCATGTTAGCTAGTTAGGAACCATGTTAGCTAGTTAAATAGCTAGCTAGGAACCATGTTAGCTAGCTAGGAACCATGTTAGCTAGTTAAATAGCTAGCTAGGAACCACGTTAGCTAGTTAGGAACCATGTTAGCTAGTTAAATAGCTAGCTAGGAACCATGTTAGCTAGTTAGGAACCATGTTAGCTAGTTAAATAGCTAGCTAGGAACCATGTTAGCTAGCTAGGAACCATGTTAGCTAGTTAGGAACCATGTTAGCTAGTTAGGAACCATGTTAGCTAGTTAAATAGCTAGCTAGGAACCATGTTAGCTAGTTAGGAACCATGTTAGCTAGTTAAATAGCTAGCTAGGAACCATGTTAGCTAGTTAAATAGCTAGCTAGGAACCATGTTAGTTAGTTAAATAGTTAAATAGTTAAATAGTGATCTCCCGTTAACCGACCTGGCCCAAACACTAGGACAGCCCTGCTCACAGTAGGCCCTCATCTGCTGCTAGCTACACTAGCTACTGCTGATTGGACGATTGGTGACAAACAAACAGCTATTTCTCGTGGTCCTTGCGAATAGATGACCTAAAAAGAAGAATTAAGACATGCCTAGCTACTCAAGATATGTCTAGCTACTCAAGACATGCCTAGCTACTCAGGGAACCTAAAACCACCATCGTTTTAGGTTCCGTGTGAGTTGTATCTGCTCAGGAAATGACTCACCCGGGAGAATGTGTTAACCAGAGCTTCCTGGTCTAGAAAAAAGAAATAATAAATATGTGAGAAGGGGCTTTTGCCGATTTGAATAATTATCAATAGAAAAATGAATAATCGTCAGGATTACCAGGGTAAAAATTGGGTAAATGGTCATTAACATACATTCTGCCAGACATGTGTCAATAAAATAAAATGTCAGAGGACTCGAAAGAGATGATCAGTGTCTCGTGATCCATTTCAACAGTTCCCCCTTCATGACGTCACACAAGTCTACTTTCATGACTTTACCGCACATATGCAGCATTTAAAGCCTTCGTGTTAAACTGTTAAGCTATTCTTTAGTAACACCCTATATCAATAATGATAGACAATAATGAAAAGGGCAGATCAGTGGTTTACCAGCTTCCCAATAGACAAACATGTTTTAAAAACGTCGCCTACCTCCAACTGCCGCTGAGCCGCTCGGAAGTGGATTCTGCGCTGTGACTGACTCGTGCGCATGCGCTGTGACTGACTCGTGCGTATTCGGGAGTATTCGGGACTTTCCTCTGGTCAGGGAAACAGGCAGGCATAGCCCAGTCACGCGTTTCTGTGTCATTAGGCGTGAGTTGTAGGCTAACTCACATGAATGACCGGTTTCAACCTTAAAGAACTCTTTGCTATATTTAAAACCCCAAATAATATCATAAAGGGTAACGTTAGGCCTACAACTTTACTTTGTCTAGTGAATTTGTAGGCCTAAGTGAAAGTGAAACTAGCCTCTAACATGAAAACTGTTGGTCATCATACAACATCGCTTCACTATACAATGGGTAGATCCGTACTTTAAGTGGCATGGTATTTATTAAAAAACTACATCAAACTGTTTATTAAATCAAAATGATAACATACAGATATAAAGATAATGTATCTATATAAAACACATGCATAAACAAATAAATACAAAAGTTATGCTGAACAGGCTATTTGTATGACTTGTGTAAAATACTTTTTGAAACACTTTCAAATACTTCAGCAATACTTGGCACAATGGCAAACCAATACAATTCTCCCAAAAGTTACAAGCCTGACATTGCCAATATAGCACTCCAGGCAGGTCAGTCATTTAAAGTTTCATGCAAGACAAAAAAAACAATGAGCTTATCAGAGACAAAACAAACGAAACATGAACTTGTCTAACTTGACTTGCACAGGCTGTGATGCGTACCACACTGGGGTGTGTGACTATTACAGACAGACAGGGACAGAGATCATCCAACTGATTAGAACTGCTGGGGGGAGTTTAGCGTTTGTCATCCACAGTACCTCTCTTTACTGATGTAAAAACACATGACTGTGTATACTTAACTTGCTTTAGATATAAAGAAATCAAATAACAAAAAAGATACTTATTGATACAAACAAAACAAAATGTATACACATTATAAGGAAACGAGTACTATAAATTCTGTTGAGAAATTAGAGGTTGCTTCACCCAGAGTGTGGAAGGTGAACAATCCAAGAACTAGTGTCATTATTCCATTGTCTTCACATCCCTACAAGTTGGTAGTTGAGGAGCTTTTGTCTGGTGCCAAAGCTGCAGGTGTGTGTCTATCCAGATGAAGGAGTGTGCATGTGTGTCTATGGTGAGGCGAGGTATAATGAAGTTTGTCTGTGTGAGTGTATGCATGTCTATAGCCAGGTGAGCAGGCTATCCTTGTCAATGCGGGATGCAGAGAGAACGGTCTCCATGTCGGTCAGGATGTCTGAGTCCAGAGCTTCCTGTATGCTGGGCATTAGCTCCTCCCCCTCATTAGACATGCAGAGCCCGGACCTCGTCTCCAGTAACGCAGTAACCCCAGTGTCACCTATCACAACAGAGAACACAAAACAGAACATTAGCATGCACCAAAACTGTACCCATTTGCAATGATTACATGCAAAAGTGTGAAAAGAAAAACAGTTCTATATCTATATTATTACCTGTGTCCATATGTTCCACAGTGTTGAGCAGGTGGTCTGAGGTTCGAGGTAAACTACTTACACTCAATCCACTGTCAGTGCTCTCGTTACGGGAGTGGATCCTACCAGACAGACGGACAGAAAAAAAGACACTTAATTTCTGTGGGATACTCCACATTATCTGCACGAAACACATCTCAATACACAAACTCACCCGTTGAGAGCTGAGTCTGCATGGTTGGAGCTCCTGTTCCTGATCTCCTGAGAAGGACCCATGTTTAGCGTATTCCCCTCATGTTCCATACTAGCAGGCAGCTGGCTCCTCATACCTGCATCCTGTCACAGACACGCATGTGCAAGTGAATACAAACACATCCTGAATAAGTGATATGCATTGTCTGCAAAAACGAAACATTTCAGAACATGAAGGCAGTTCCTCATATTGAGTTAGGTTCAACCTGATGGCAGTGCGTCATGGTGAGCTAGGTCCAACCTGGCTTAAAGGAGTAGTAAAGGGAAAATGCATGTTTAGCCCTGTTTTAAGGTTACTTATGATCATATACAATGGTTCAGATCAAAACGTTGACAAAACTAGCACTTTTGAGAAAGTCTGATAATTGCTCTAACACTGTTTTGGTCATACAATGGATGTGGGTGGGCACCTTGAAAAGTCTTTCAAAAACATGTTAAACTCTCGATTTCAAAGACAAGAAGCTCACCGCGGGGGTAATTAGTGTCCGTTGGTGTTCTGACATCAAATTCGCCGCAAACTATGAATCCTGTAGGGTTTTATTGATATTTTTTTTTAAATCCATTGACTTGTATTAAAGCGACTGTTGTAGATTAATCCGCAGAGGGGATTCAGGAAGCGGAACTATTTACGGTAGCTATTGTTATTGTTTATGTTGCTAGGCTATCTAGTTTGCGGAAGTTTACACACGTATGTGCTGCGACTAAATAGTTCTCTATGCTAAATATTTAAAAAAGCCTTTCCAGATGAACTCGAATCTTACTTTATGACAAATTATATGTCAGAACGCCAACTAACACCTCGGTGAGTTTCTTGTCTTTGAAATTGAGAGTTTAACATGTTTTTTGAATGATTTTTCATGGTGCCCACCCACATCCATTGTATGACCAAAACGGTGGTAGAGCAATTATCAGACTTTCTCAAAAGTGCTAGTTGTCTACGTTTTGATCTGAACCATTGTATATGATCATAAGTAACCTTAAAACAGGACTAAACATGCATTTTCCCTTTACTACTCCTTTAATAATTATGGTTAATATGAGGAACGGCCATAATGTTGCAAAATGTTTTGTTTTTGCAGACAAGTATGTTATTCTTAACCTAGATATTCAGATGCCACTCATTGCCCCAGCAGTCTGTGGGTAAGGCATGAATTTGGCTGAAGTTGACATCTGACCTGCATTCTGATTGGCTGAGGCACATCCTGGTGTTTGTGCCGTTGTCTTTCCCTCTCCTGCAGCTGTTGTTGTCTTTGCTGGGTTGCCACACCGACAAGGCCAGAGCTCACCTTCTGGGCTGGGGGAAGATTTACAGGGAATGAGCATATAGTCTAAAGGTTAAGACAAGTGTTGTACTACAAGTCTTATGCCGGGCTCACACTACAGGATTTTGGGGCCAATTTATCTCTGATTCACCCCTCTTGACAATCAGAGGAGAACCTGGTCTGGAACGTTGGTCGGTACCGATGTTCAGCCCAGATGATCTTGTAATGTGAGGTGTTTACAGATCCAGATGATCTTGTAATGTGAGGGGTTTACAGATCCAGATGATCTTGTAATGTGAGGGGTTTACAGATCCAGACGATCTTGTAATGTGAGGGGTTTACAGATCCAGATGATCTTGTAATGTGAGGGGTTTACAGATCCAGATGATCTTGTAATGTGAGGGGTTTACAGATCCAGACGATCTTGTAATGTGAGGGGTTTACAGATCCAGACGATCTTGTAATGTGAGAGGTTTACAGATCCAGATGATCTTGTAATGTGAGGGGTTTACAGATCCAATCTTATATCTCCGGATCTGCTTGCAGACCAACCAATTTTATGTATACTGTGCAGGTATGTGCACAGTGCATGAATGGTTTATTGAAAAATTCATTGCAGACAATTATGTAGCTGAAACGTGAACGTGTTATGCAAGAGTCACACAGCAACAGAGGGAGAACAAGAGTCACATAGCAACAGAGGGAGAACATTGACACTGGAGCGGTAAATCATTATTAACAAGAGGGCTCTTTGCCGGAGCTCATTTCTGCAATGATTCTATCTACAGACTCATCAGTAGCCAATTCCTCCCAAACTGTCCCCATGCCCTGCGCATAGCTCTGCGTCTGTGAAGGGAGCTCTGCGTCTGTGAAGGGCATGCCGTGTTTGGTCAGAGCCCAGCCAGGCTACCAGGTCAAACCCAAAGCAAGGATGCTGCTGCAGTGAGAGGAGCCAGCAGTCTCTCTCCAGTCTCTCTTCAGTCTCTCTACGTCAGGTTGTGTTTGGGGGTGGAGAGGCTGCTTTGACCGAACCCTGCTTACATAACGACTTCTGAGATGGAATTCTTTGCAAACAGCGGCAGTTTTGTTGCAAATATGTTGCAAAAATGAGACGAGTGAAATCAGATTGTCTTGTGTATATTATTATGCAATAGTCAGATGTGTTCTTTTTTTGGTTCAATTTGTAGTTTAGGCTTATTGCACTGCTATTTATGTTCTGGCCTTCCCAATATTAGCTGAGAAAACATTTGGCAAACCCAGTTGCCGACTCCTGAGTAAGAGCAAGATTAGCACGATTCACCATTACTCATCACACGTTCTATTTTAATGATATTTTTACAGCACAATTCTCTTTCTGAAGAGAAATCATTTTCTTCCTGATGGAGCGCCACCCGTTTGTCAAAACAGGTACATTGGCGTAGTTTGGCCCTCACAGCCTCATGTACATGTGTATGCATGCGTGTGTTACCTAGGCGTGGGTCTAGCCAGGAGGTGGTCTTGGTGGAATGGTTGACGTAGTACACCTCTCCCTCAGGAGTCATGGCCTGCTCCCACCCCTCAGGAAGTGGACCTGCACAGCATCACAGCGTCACTCTCACTCACCATGGAAACACTTCAGCCCTGGGTCAAAACATCTGTAAAACACTTGTGTCAAATACTAAAGGCGCACTCTGATTGGACCCAATGGAATGGTTCCAAAGTTCCGGAAGCCGAGGTAAACCAATCTCACCTCTTGCTTTCACTTTCAGGTTACTGGAGCCATATTATTAGCCCAGGTCTGATTAGCAGTTAGCAGTTAGAGCAGACAGGAAAGGAGTGGCTAAAGTTAAGTTTCTGACCTGTTTGGGGTCTGGCCGTGCTGTGTGTCGTAGGTTGGTGAGGTTTTGAGTGTAGATGTGGGGGGGTTGGGGGGTGGGGAGGGAACAGGGGATAGGGGCGGGCAGGGTACTATTATGGACTAGCTCGGCTGATCTTGGTCTGTGAGGTGGGAGAGGATGAGGGCACAGAGGGAAGGGAGACGAGAGAGTTACTAACCTTGTTGCATGGTAAAAAGGACAGAGGGGATGTAGGGGGTGGGTAGTGAGAGGACAGAGGGGGGATATTGGGTGATGAGGAGGACGGGGGAGAGGGGGGAGGGCCGTACCTGTGTCAGGGCTGGCGGGGTGCGTCTGCGTGGCGGGCGCAGGGTTGGCGAGGGTGTGGGCGTGGGGCGGAGGGCCGGAGACGGGGTGCGGAGCTGCGTTCGTCTGCAAGTGGGCTAGACGGGGGTCATGCCATGTCGTTGTTTGGTCCAGGTGGCTACACGCAAACACACACGCAAACACACACACACACACACACACACACACAACCGTTCTGCATGACTGGGCTCCCATAGTTTGCTGTAGCTGTGAAACCAGTGGAACCAGCTGGCAGTGTACACGCCCTTAACTCAGGACCTGCTCTACCACACACATAAAGCGCACACACACACACGCACACACACGCACGCACGCACACGCACACACGCACGCACACACTTAAACATCAGCTGGGTACACTGTCCAGAAGTATGGACCGACATACAGGCAATGTGTCACAGGGTAACAAGCAGAGGAGTTGATAGGTGGACAAACAGACACACTGGCGCTCACTTGAGAAAGTAGCGCTGGCCGGAAGGTGTCTTGGCCATCTCCCAGCCCTGGGGGAGGGGCATGTCATCCGGGAGGGTCGGTGTTGCCACGGCGCCTGCTGGTGGGGTGGAGAGGATGTTGATGGGTAGGGAGGCTGGGGACGAGTGGGCACGGACATGATGTGGGGTCAGAGAGCCGCACACAGCGCCATCCGAACTGGCCTGGAGAGAGAGAGAGAGAGAGAGAGAGAGAGAGAGAGAGAGGGAGAGAGAGAGAGAGAGTGAGAGTGTGAGAGTGTGAGAGAGTGAGAGAGTGTGAGAGAGAGAGTGAGAGAGAGAGAGAGACACACACACACACAACAATAAGAGAAGATAAAACGATGTAGAAGCATGTAGCTAAACTGTGCAGAATCAAGGCTGGGGTGAGGGTGAGGTCAGCCCTTTGCACACAGTTCAGTTTTGCTTGTGTGATCTGGAGGGAAAGGCTATCTGGATCTTACTTGTCTGGAGTGGCCCCTAGGATCCGGCTGTCTGAAGAAGGAGTCCGGGAGCTTCCTCATGCGCATGGGCAGGGAGGGAGGCAGGCTGGTCTTGGGGTTCATCACAGCATTGAACAGCGCCTCAAGATCCGTCTGCGAATCCCCGCGTACGTGCACGACCTGCTGCCCCGCCGGGGGCGCGCTCTGCTGCGCGTGCACGACCTGCTGCCCCGCCGGGGGCGCGCTCTGCTGCGCGTCCATGCTTCCAGGAATGAGGGGTTCCAATAAATCCCAAAAGTTGACCAAATAGTTTTTCCAAAACAAAAAACAAATGCAGACGCTTACTAGATTCTAAACGAACCCCCCAAATTGGGATTGTGATAATAAGATTGTTTTGGTGTGTTTTCTGGACTTTAAAAAAAAAAATCTGTTTTGCGTGGAAAACAAGTCGTCCACTCTGTAATATCTATCTATTGCTGTTGAACTATAAAAACGCTGAACATCGACCATCAAATTAAACTGTTAACATCATGCCTTTACATTTGAATTTTGTTGTCAAGATCTGTCTTGGAAAACACGTTGGTAGTCCCACATACCTTCAAATTGCCAACTTTTTTTTTTCTCTGCAGAAGATCCCTTCGCTTCCACCGCCGAGTAGGCCTACACTGCTCCAAACGCCCGATGCGCCACTCTCACTGCTTCTGTTTGCATAACCCTAATAAGAAATATGATTGCAGTTGGACAGAATAACAATACACGACCTAAATCTCAGTTTCGCAGTTCCAAAACTTTTTCAACTCTACTAGCTAGATTACTGCGGACTCGTGATCGCCTAGAGGGGCGGGGCTGGAATTAAAGCCACAGCAATTTCTCTGTCCCATCATACTGTTCAGACATCTTTCATACTTCAGTGTAAGTGTTGTTCATCCAAGCCTCAATTGCAGCTTTGTTATGAAAGTTAGTCAATTACACTGGTAACATTAACACAGAGATGTTTCCAATGTCAAAAATTGAATTTTTGGAATACATAAAAACACACACCCCATGTAAAATGTTTTATTGACATAAATGAAGTGCAGATACACAATGTATCTCTCCTTTCATTTGAACAAAGCCTCATGTAGGGTTTAGTTGAGTTTATGATTTCGTGAACAAGCCCTTTGCCCTCTCCAGTCCTCTCACAGCAGACCTGAAGGAGAGAGGGATGAGAGGGGAAGCAGCCGGGGGCGTGGGACAGCTGGCCGACTCTCACCGTTTCACAACACACAGCTGCCGACAGGGACAGTTGAAAATGGAAGGTGCTCCTTGAACACTCTCAAAATGCATTCCGCTCTCCTTCCTTCCTTTGAGAAAACACTGATCTGGCGTGACTGGATTGGTACCAGTTGAGTAGAGTAGCGCTGGCTTTCGCCCATCCCATCATATCAGATCAAAGACTACAGCGAAGGAGAAGGAAACCTTGACTGTGACAGGGCCCCTCTGAGACATTCCCCCAGTCAAATAGAACCAACCCACTGAGCGAGAGAGCTCTTACGCCCCCTAGTGGGTGAAAGACAGACGGGCGCAGGCCATCACAGAGCTACATGAAGCTCTATGCTATGCTGTGGGCACAGGAGGAGGCGATGAGGCTGGCGATGAGGTTGGCAGTCACTAAGAGTAAGGCAGTGGGCTGGAGTCCTTCTCGTGGCCCAGCGTTACAGTGTGAAGGAGCCCACTCCCCAGCTGTGGTAGAACACACACACATGGCGTTTGAAGGGGTCGATGATCAGGTAGGCAAACGTCTGCTCCTCCTCCCTCCGTCTCCCCGGGTAACAGAGGCCGGACTCATCCTGCAGAAGGGGGCAGGGGGGGAAACACAGGTTCCAATACAGTCTGACTTTCTCTGTCATCCCTCTTTCCATCCCTCCATCCCTCTGTTTTATCACTGTATGACCCTCTCCTTTCCTTGTGCTCTCTCTCTCTCTATCACTCTGTCACTCCATCAATCTCTCTCCAATCCATCCTCACTTCCTCGTTCCATCTTCAGAGCTCTGGGAGCACTGGAGCTGAAGAGGGACACTCAGAAAACAAAACCACTCACATAGGCGGAGACCTTCAGCACAGTGGAGACCACACTGATCTCTTTGGTCTCAGGGTCCTTCTGGACACTAGAGAAAACAGAATCGGATTCATTTAAAAAAACAGGGCAGCCATTACACAACTACACTTTAAAATGAGCATATTTTGTGTGTGATTCATGTGTGTGTGTGTGTGTGTGTGTGTACCTGACTAGGTCTTTGTAGATGTGCTTCGTAGTGTTGATGTAGGGCGTGATGGTGTCTTCATACTGACAGAGCTCCCCTCCCAAACACAGGTGCTTAAACAGGCGGAACAGGAACTCCCCTCGGCCCTCTTGCCCAATCACATCGTAGTACTCCGACTCCTCCTCCTGCAGCATCTGGAGAGCAGCATAAACATTATAAAGTATTATTATTATTCGGTTGTTGCTGCAAGGTTGAGGAACCGTTACCCAATAATTTGACTCCCTTATTCTTGTATAGGCCTAATGGATACAGCAATAAAGACTCTTGACTCGTAAGAGTGGTATCCTGCCAAACACAACAACAGGTCCCAGAAAAAGGTGTCGGATAAGGAGGGTGTTTCTGTGAAAGAGATTTGTGTGTGTGTGTGTGTGTGTGAGAGAGAGAGAGAGAGAGAGAGAGAGAGAGAGCGAGAGAGACAGAGAGAAAGAGAAAGAGAGAGAGAGAGAGAGTGACCTGACCTGTCTCAGTTCATCGTAGTCTGGATAAACATCATGGAGGCATTTGACAATGTGTCCAGACGGCCTAAGAAGTCCACTAGTGTAGAGAGGGTCAAACAGCTCCATGGACACCTTACTGCACGGCACCACCTCGACAGCTACCGAGACCGCTGTGGTGTCTGAGACACACACACACACACACACACACACACACACACACACACACACACATGCACCTAAACAGTCACTGTCAGGGAAACACAAGGAAAACATTTGTGACGTACAGTATACGTACTCATACAGCGTACACATACGCCATAGGTATTAAATCTGCACACAGTCTGCTACCACAGCCAGCACACACCCAGAGGCACCCAGGCTCCTCCCTCCATCCTCCTCAGGTTGGCCAGCACACACGGGTCCCGGAAGAAGCTCTGATGATTACACACACGTCATTAGAGCCACTCCGTCGTCTCTACGACCAGGAGAGCTGCTATCATTAGATGAACAAACTCTGATGATAACTGACACGTTATTAGAGAGTGCTTTGTCATCATCATCATTATCATTGAGGTTCATGTTATGTGGGAGGCGAGTGAGTGTGTGTGTGTGTGTGTGTGTGTGTGTGCATGACTTACCAGTGTAAAGTCGTGACTGTTGTACGGGTAGAAGATCTGGTCAAAACTGTAAGCCTGAGCTGAGATCCTTCCTAACATGGACCTGAAACAGACACACATCAACTCATTAGCTAGTATAACTAGCCAACGTTAGCTAGTTAGCAATACACAATAACTTGTGTATGGATATTCTCATTCTAAATATAGTTTACCATTTCATGAGGAGTTCTAACATGCTTCTGTCCTGAAGAAAGGATAACTTCTTCGAGGGCAAAAGATTGAAAGAAAACCTTTGCTCAAACGTGCCCTTCTCTCCTGCCATTTCGGTTGTTGTGTATTTGTTGCCTTAGCGACAGGGGTCCACTTGGGCTCGCGTCACGGTTTCCTGGTTTCTATTTGCTTTGTTTCCGGTCTAGAGCCCGCTGGTATCCTGTCACACAAATGTTTGTTTCCGGTCTAGAGCCCGCTGGTATCCGGTCACACAAATGTCGAATCGAACAGCCCAGTCTCGCCAGTCGCTACAAATTAAAATAAAACATGAACATACCAAACGAAGTAGTCTATTCCAGAAGAAGTTCTTGCCGCATCGCATCATAGGTTTATTGAAGCTTGTTTTTGGACAGGGGGATCGCTATCCGCTTAGATCGGAAACCACAACTGCAAAGCAAATAGGCCACAGGCTACATGACCCGTTCATAAATGTGTCAGTGAAAAGGCTTTTATCGTTCAGCAACATGTTTCAGCTTTGTGATTGTGATTCAGCACTTTGAGATTGTTTCACAATGAAAAGTGCTTTATAAATAAAATTATTTATTATTATTATTATTATTATGGAATGCATTAGAATGTGCCAGAGGCCACCAAATTTGGGCTTTTGCGGCCAAAATGTTTCGCCTTTTCCCCTGCTGCTCCATATCCTTGTGGAAAGCCCTGTAGGGTTGAACACTTTTGCAAGGCACCACATGCATATCACATTCTCATTAGGGCCCCATTGACAGCACTGTTACACACAAAGCTTCATGGCTGCCAGGTATTCTATTTCAAACATGTGACGTCACAGACGTGAGTGTTTACAGGAGAATATAACGCGCTACAGAT
>NC_140248.1:3713087-3715587 GCF_949987555.1 Borostomias antarcticus | reverse complement strand
CTCTCAACTACCACACGCTCTCAACCACCACACACACGCTCTCAACTACCACACACACGCTCTCAACTACCACACGCTCTCAACTACCACACGCTCTCAACCACCACACGCTCTCAACCACCACACGCTCTCAACCACCACACGCTCTCAACCACCACACACACGCTCTCAACCACCACACGCTCTCAACCACCACACGCTCTCAACCACCACACACACGCTCTCAACTACCACACGCTCTCAACCACCACACGCTCTCAACCACCACACGCTCTCAACTACCACACACTCTCAACCACCACACACACGCTCTCAACTACCACACACACTCTCTCAACTACCACACGCTCTCAACTACCACACGCTCTCAACCACCACACGCTCTCAACTACCACACGCTCTCAACCACCACACACACGCTCTCAACTACCACACACACGCTCTCAACTACCACACGCTCTCAACTACCACACGCTCTCAACCACCACACACACGCTCTCAACTAGCACACGCTCTCAACCATCACACACACGCTCTCAACTACCACACGCTCTCAACCATCACACACACGCTCTCAACCACCACACGCTCTCAACCACCACACGCTCTCAACCACCACACGCTCTCAACTACCACACGCTCTCAACCACCACACGCTCTCAACTACCACACGCTCTCAACTACCACACGCTCTCAACTACCACACACACGCTCTCAACCACCACACGCTCTCAACTACCACACGCTCTCAACCACCACACGCTCTCAACCACCACACGCTCTCAACCACCACACACACGCTCTCAACTACCACACGCTCTCAACCACCACACGCTCTCAACCACCACACACACGCTCTCAACTACCACACGCTCTCAACTACCACACGCTCTCAACCACCACACGCTCTCAACCACCACACGCTCTCAACTACCACACGCTCTCAACTACCACACGCTCTCAACTACCACACGC
The DNA here is from genome assembly GCF_949987555.1 of Borostomias antarcticus. Classification (NCBI taxonomy): domain Eukaryota; kingdom Metazoa; phylum Chordata; class Actinopteri; order Stomiiformes; family Stomiidae; genus Borostomias; species Borostomias antarcticus. Next base: position 3,714,612 of record NC_140248.1, on the reverse strand, counting down.
TCTCAACCACCACACGCTCTCAACCACCACACGCTCTCAACCACCACACACACACTCTCAACTACCACACGCTCTCAACTACCACACGCTCTCAACCACCACACGCTCTCAACCACCACACGCTCTCAACTACCACACGCTCTCAACTACCACACGCTCTCAACTACCACACGCTCTCAACTACCACACGCTCTCAACCACCACACGCTCTCAACTACCACACGCTCTCAACCACCACACACACGCTCTCAACTACCACACACACGCTCTCAACTACCACACGCTCTCAACTACCACACGCTCTCAACCACCACACGCTCTCAACTACCACACGCTCTCAACCACCACACACACGCTCTCAACTAACACACACACGCTCTAAACTACCACACGCTCTCAACTACCACACGCTCTCAACCACCACACACACGCTCTCAACTACCACACGCTCTCAACCATCACACACATGCTCTCAACTACCACACGCTCTCAACCATCACACACACGCTCTCAACCACCACACGCTCTCAACCACCACACGCTCTCAACCGCCACACGCTCTCAACCACCACACGCTCTCAACCACCACACACACGCTCTCAACTACCACACGCTCTCAACCACCACACGCTCTCAACCACCACACACACGCTCTCAACCACCACACGCTCTCAACCACCACACGCTCTGAACCACCACACGCTCTCAACCACCACACACACGCTCTCAACCACCACACGCTCTCAACCACCACACGCTCTCAACCACCACACACACGCTCTCAACCACCACACGCTCTCAACCACCACACGCTCTCAACTACCACACGCTCTCAACCACCACACGCTCTCAACCACCACACGCTCTCAACCACCACACGCTCTCAACCACCACACGCTCTCAACCACCACACACACGCTCTCAACTACCACACGCTCTCAACCACCACACGCTCTCAACCACCACACGCTCTGAACCACCACACGCTCTCAACTACCACACGCTCTCAACTACCACACGCTCTCAACTACCACACGCTCTGAACCACCACACACACGCTCTCAACCACCACACGCTCTCAACTACCACACGCTCTCAACCATCACACGCTCTGAACCACCACACACGCTCTCAACCACCACACGCTCTCAACTACCACACGCTCTCAACTACCACACGCTCTCAACCACCACACGCTCTCACTACCACACGCTCTCAACTACCACACACACGCTCTCAACCACCACACACACGCTCTCAACCACCACACGCTCTCAACTACCACACGCTCTCAACTACCACACGCTCTCAACCACCACACGCTCTCACTACCACACACACGCTCTCAACCACCACACGCTATCAACCACCACACACACGCTCTCAACCACCACACGCTCTCAACCACCACACACACGCTCTCAACTACCACACGCTCTCAACTACCACACGCTCTCAACCACCACACGCTCTCAACCACCACACGCTCTCAACTACCACACGCTCTCAACTACCACACGCTCTC
>NC_140248.1:3695587-3700587 GCF_949987555.1 Borostomias antarcticus | reverse complement strand
CTCCCGGTCGCGGATCAACGCCTACAGAGGACTCGCAAGTCCCGCCTACCTCTCCCTGTCCAATGAGGATCCAGTGTTGGCCGCACTGGAACTGAGCAATGAACTAGCTGTGCTGGCCGACATTGAGAAAGAATTTAAGGTATAGTTATACGCATAGTGCAGGGGAGAGATTCTATTAACTCTCACACACACATACGTACAAAGACACGCACGCACACACACACACACACACACACACACACACACACACACACACACACACACACACACACACACACACACAATGGTCCTCATTCCTGAACATTTTCTTAAGTGTCTTCTTAAATGTCTTCTTACGTTACTTAACTTCGTAAGACCAACCCTAAGAAAGATCCCCGCCGGATTCATGAATGCGTGGAAATGTGTTCCTAAACTGCCAAAGTGTTCTCAGCTGCTCCCCTTCTTAAGTTGAATGCGCGTTCTCGTACACCTGAATCTGCATACATAAACGCCCCGCCAGCTCCTTACTACAGGGTCGTGTGCACACAAAATCCCCAGACAGCGCGGAAAAAGTTGAGACGCTCCCAATTTTCATGCTTGATGTTCAAGGTCACGTGCAAATTCTACGTTTTATTCGTCACATGCAACATACCAGTAAAATGAGCAGTGAGATGTTTCTCCGCTGGCTCTGTGCACACTAAGCTTAAGCAAGGTGAAACAAACCAATACAAAATAACAAAATAAAACAAGACGGTAGGCTATATATGGACTTTTAATACAATATGCAAAATATATAGCCTACATGAAAGGGATGGGATGTGCTGAGAGCAGATTGAATTGTAGCCTACAGTTTAGTTAAATGCATGAGTACTTATGGATCTTGATAGGCCCTTATGTAGGACCATATGATATATTTTAGTTATGGATATTCACATATAAGTATTAACAGAATGTAGATGTGTCCATTCTGACGACTATGGAATATAAGGTGCTGTTGTGCTGAGTCTTAGTATAGCGACTGAGTTTAGTGCTTATTCTTTAATTCACCTCCATTTGCAGTGTTTGTGTAGTGCTTTTATTTATTCTAGGACACCGCGATGCCTTGTAGAATCATGATTGTGAAACGTAATTGGAAATGATACAAATATCCTCGTATTTATGATTATGATTATTATTCAAGCCTAGGATGTCTGTAGAATTGATGTGAACGCAATCACCTCGGATTTCTCATAAATTCAGCCGTTGGGAACGGGCGCACTCCAATCTGGCCTACCTACGACTGCATTTCCGCGTTCTTAAATCCTGTTCTGAGATAAGAACAAATCCGAGATAAGAAACCATTCAGGAATGCCAGAATTGTCCCGGGAACTTCGTAAGTGGAGTTAAGAAGAAATTTGAACTGCGTTCAGGAATGAGGTCCAATCTCTCTCTCTGCCTCTGCAGAATGACTACTGCCGTCTGTCAGGCCAGTGTAAGGACTACGTGGTGGGTCTGCTGGATCTGTGTCGCAGCACGGAGGAGGTTGACGCCATCCTGAGTGGGAACACCGACTGTGAGGACATCTATGAGCCACCGGGACGTCCATCACTCACACGCCTCAAACTGGCCATTAAATACGAACTTAAGAAGGTCAGTAGTATGCACAAACCTAGCTAGCTACGTACACATAGACACGCAGAAAGGTGCACGTAGATAGGCTCAAGATGTCCCTCTAGAGGACAGTGGGCTAGATCTAATCTGTGACAAAAACATCCCAGAGAACAATGCACTTTTGAATGATTTTATTGCAAGCTTGAAGGTAATCTAATCCCTAGAGAACTGAAGGATCAAAATACAAAGATACATTCAGGGACTGATTTCCTTATACTAGCAAATAAACAAGGTGTAAAGCCTTCTGGAGCCCAAAGCAAATAGCTGTGTGTAAGGTGGTGGGGGACCAGAGCAACCACCTATAGACATAACTTACTTTTTTAAATTTTCTTAATTGCTATAATTGACTTTATATCCTGATATAGAGCCAAACTCAATAACAGTGTTCCTTATACAGTATACTGGATGGATTTCTCTGGGCTAGAAAGCAGTATGAGCACATCATCTGCGTACAGCATCATTTTATGTTTATCATCAATATGGAATCCCTGAATGCTAGTCTCATCCCTGATGTAAATGGCTAGTTCCATCACCGCCGCAAATAGCAGTGGTGACAAGGGGCATCCCTGAAGTACCTCTCTTTAACGTGAACAATGATGACGCTAACTAAGTGCTTCTCACTAAGTTGCTGGATACTGGTGTACCATGAGGCAAGTCCAGGTGTGCCATGAGATTTTGTGACAACCATACATTATTATTGCAATATACAACTATACAAACAGAATGAAGAATTAATTATCTGATCCATATGACAGTTATTAGGCTACCTGTAGAATAGTCATATCAGAGGTGAGAAGTATTTCAACCTTGAGTTTCTATGAATTCATGGAAACTGAAAAAAGAGATTATGTGATTACTATTGTGTTGTTGTTTGGACAAACTCTGGTGCACAACCCGTGCACAAGCAAGCCCTCACCTCACTGTCTCAGCATGTTGAAGTGTCTTCTCTCTTAAAGCAACAGTATGTATTTCAGTCGAGATCACTTTAGTCAAAATTGACCCATTTATTAGCATGCAATAATATATACAGCATATTAATATATTTTGCGCATATTAATTTTGGCGGTGTGATCTGTTTCGAGGGGCCCCCTGCCTTCCACGCATGTGGAAAGCGGCAATCTAGATGTTCCCCCCCTCTGGGCCGCTTGGCCCAGAGTGCCGGGCCGGAAGAGGGAACGGCATCTAGCCCCCTGCCTCTATGACGATCAGAGTGGGCCGCGATCGGGAAGACGCTCGGAGGTAACTCAGCCCACTAAGACCGTCAAAGAGCGCCACAGGAGGACTGCTGTACATTATAGTCCCTGGCCTCCCCGGGCCAGCGCTTCATGGAGTCCGAAGGAGATACAGCCTAGTGTCTCTGCCTCCCTGGTGACCGGAGGGACCGCTGGATGGCCCTTCGGAGAAGTTTCGGCCCACGATCACCACGGAGCGCCACAGAGACTAAGCTAGTGTAATTCCCCGGCTTCCACTAGCCGACGCATAGTGGAATACCAGAAGAAAGCAGCAATACCCCCCAACAAACACAACAGTAGCATGTGGAAAGCAGCAATCTAGATGTTCCCCCCCTCTGGGCCGCTTGGCCCCGAGTGCCGGAAGAGGGAACGGCATCTAGCCCCCTGCCTCTATGATGATCAGAGTGGGCAGCGATCGGGAAGACGCTCGGAGGTAACTCAGCCCACTAAGACCGTCAAAGAGAGTCACAGGGGGACTGCTGTACATTACATTAGGACAGTTGAGTAATTGCGGCAGACGAGGCTCGGACAACCCGCGACATCAGCGGCTCATGAATGAAACCCAGTGGCCGGCGGCGGAGGCAACGCTTCAAACTCCCAACTTCCCAACTCCCAACGCAAGCTATGCGAGCAATGTGACCCAACTGAACCATACGCAATTATGGCACGACGGTGCTACAGAGGGACGGGCTCCTCGGCCTCGGAAGCCGGCGCTCCATGATGCCACCAAACGGACCCCAAATCACGGACCGGAGAGGACGACGCGGGCAGCGGGTAGCAAAAAAGGCACCAACACAGACATGAGCACGGAACACAAGAGCAGAGAACGCGGAAGCAGCGAGCGCGCAGATACGAGCGATCAGCAGTAATGGCAGAGCGGACGCAAGAGCAGAGAACGCGGAAGCAGCGAGCGCGCAGATACGAGCGATCAGCAGTAATGGCAAGAGTGAACAATGACGTGTTTTGACAGCTTAAATACATGCGCTCTAGCGAGCTGAACCAATGCTATGACAGCTGACAGTCAGCTGGTGGGTTGCGTCATACGGGGTGTGACTGATTAGCCTCTGCCGATTAGCCCGGCGTTGACATCCGTGCCTCGCCTGAAGTACGTCGGAGACTTCATTTATTGAAAATGTATATTATGCACCGTGCTATGCTGTTGAAACTCCACAAATGTCCACAGATGTTACTGAAAAAGAACAAGAAAGCCTACCTTTAAATGAATCTCAATAATAATTGATAGGCTTCAAAGGGGTGTCAATTTTACACAGACAAGCAAGACAAAAATCACCACTCTCTTGCTTCCAATCGAAACTTTGTTCAACAAAATCTACAATATTCAAAAACACTTTGCTCACTGAATTTCCTCCACCGGAGGAGGACCAGAGTAAGCAGCCTCTTTGATCTGAACACAGTTGTGCCTTGAGATGTTGGCTTGCTCTCTGGTTACCATGGGCACAAAAAGTTTGAAAACCACGGCGCTAAACCATTGGAAAGCACCGCCGCCCTTGGGTCAGTATAGAGAAGCTTAACCCAGTTAGTGATGTCATCTCCCATCTCCACCCTGTTCAGGATGTAGGCATGCACTCTCACTCCACCCTGTTCAGGATGTAAGCATGCACTCTCACTCCTCCCTGTTCAGGATGTAAGCATGCACTCTCACTCCACCCTGTTCAGGATGTAAGCATGCACACCCACTCCACCCTGTTCAGGATGTAAGCATGCACTCTCACTCCTCCCTGTTCAGGATGTAAGCATGCACTCTCTCTCCACCCTGTTCAGGATGTAAGCATGCACTCTCACTCCTCCCTGTTCAGGATGTAAGCATGCACTCTCACTCCACCCTGTTCAGGATGTAAGCATGCACTCTCTCTCCACCCTGTTCAGGATGTAAGCATGCACTCTCTCTCCACCCTGTTCAGGATGTAAGCATGCACTCTCCCTCCACCCTGTTCAGGATGTAAGCATGCACTCTCACTCCACCCTGTTCAGGATGTAAGCATGCACTCTCACTCCTCCCTGTTCAGGATGTAAGCATGCACTCTCACTCCTCCCTGTTCAGGATGTAAGCATGCACTCTCTCTCCACCCTGTTCAGGATGTAAGCATGCACTCTCCCTCCACCCTGTTCAGGATGTAA
>NC_140248.1:3683087-3688087 GCF_949987555.1 Borostomias antarcticus | reverse complement strand
TGCCCAGTCCCAAGGCCACACTGGGCCTGGCCACCGCCATCAGGTCCCTAGTCCTGCAGTGCCTGGGGAAGCAGAGCCAGGGCATGGGGGGGGCGCAGCTCAACCAGGTACACACACACACACACACACGAAGGAAAAACATGACACATTTCACTCTCGGCAGCCTTCATACATCACATTCTTGATCAGTGTATTTAGCCTCTCTTACTCTGAAAATGTAATTTAATGTTATTTATTGCTTTATAAATGTTCTTAGCCGGTAGACAAACATACTCCTGGAGCTTGCTCGATCGTCTCATTGAGAGGGGTCAGGGAAGAATTTTTACAGCTCACTTATCTGGCCCCCAGGTGATACTGTTTTTTTGCTTCCCTCTGGAATATGTAGAGGTGGGTCGTATGCCCACCTCCCTTGTTCTCTGTAAAGCGCATTGTGTTGCCTCTGTGTATGAAATGTGCTATACACATAAAGCTTTGATTGATTGATTGATTGATTTATCTAACTGTAGTGTACAGAATGCTGTGAAGGCCATGTCTGTACAGATATTAGTATTTCGATGATCTACCACTAGTTTCAAGCTGGTAGTAGTTGAAGTGCACTAGTATGGATCTAGTATGATGGATGGATGAACATGAGCACATAATACATTCAGAAACACATACCTGTCTATCTCACAAATACATTTAAGGGGGAACATTTAGTCTCGGTGAAGATAACATCTTTCCCCCCATCATTACTCTCTCTCTTTTCAACCATTTTCACTCACTGTTAAGTGAGTCCTGTTTCTCTCTCACACATCTCTCCTTTCTCTGGTCCAACAACACTGAGTCCCCCAGTCTCCCAGTACCAGAGTCCCAGTCTCCCAGTACCAGAGTCCCAGTCTCCCAGTACCAGAGCCCCCCAGTCTCCCAGTACCAGAGTCCCCCAGTCTCCCAGTACCAGAGTCCCAGTCTCCCAGTACCAGAGTCCCCCAGTCTCCCAGTACCAGAGTCCCCCAGTCTCCCAGTACCAGAGTCCCCCAGTCTCCCAGTACCAGAGTCCCAGTCTCCCAGTACCAGAGTCCCCCAGTCTCCCAGTACTAGAGTCCCAGTCTCCCAGTACCAGAGTCCCAGTCTCCCAGTACCAGAGTCCCAGTCTCCCAGTACCAGTCCCCCAGTCTCCCAGTACCAGAGTCCCAGTCTCCCAGTCTCCCAGTACCAGAGTCCCCTAGTCTCCCAGTACCAGAGTCCCAGTCTCCCAGTACCAGAGTCCCAGTCTCCCAGTACCAGAGTCCCAGTCTCCCAGTACCAGAGTCCCCCAGTCTCCCAGTACCAGAGTCCCAGTCTCCCAGTACCAGAGTCCCAGTCTCCCAGTACCAGAGTCCCCCAGTCTCCCAGTACCAGAGTCCCCCAGTCTCCCAGTACCAGAGTCCCAGTCTCCCAGTACCAGAGTCCCAGTCTCCCAGTACCAGAGTCCCCCAGTCTCCCAGTACCAGAGTCCCAGTCTCCCAGTACCAGAGTCCCAGTCTCCCAGTACCAGAGTCCCCCAGTCTCCCAGTACCAGAGTCCCCCAGTCTCCCAGTACCAGAGTCCCAGTCTCCCAGTACCAGAGTCCCCCAGTCTCCCAGTACCAGAGTCCCAGTCTCCCAGTACCAGAGTCCCCCAGTCTCCCAGTACCAGAGTCCCCCAGTCTCCCAGTACCAGAGTCCCAGTCTCCCAGTACCAGAGTCCCCCAGTCTCCCAGTACCAGAGTCCCCCAGTCTCCCAGTACTAGAGTCCCAGTCTCCCAGTACCAGAGTCCCAGTCTCCCAGTACCAGAGTCCCCCAGTCTCCCAGTACCAGAGTCCCAGTCTCCCAGTACCAGAGTCCCCCAGTCTCCCAGTACCAGAGTCCCAGTCTCCCAGTACCAGAGTCCCAGTCTCCCAGTACCAGAGTCCCAGTCTCCCAGTACCAGAGTCCCAGTCTCCCAGTACCAGAGTCCCAGTCTCCCAGTACCAGAGTCCCAGTCTCCCAGTACCAGAGTCCCAGTCTCCCAGTACCAGAGTCCCAGTCTCCCAGTACCAGAGTCCCAGTCTCCCAGTACCAGAGTCCCAGTCTCCCAGTACCAGAGTCCCCCAGTCTCCCAGTACCAGAGTCCCAGTCTCCCAGTACCAGAGCCCCCCAGTCTCCCAGTACCAGAGTCCCAGTCTCCCAGTACCAGAGTCCCCCAGTCTCCCAGTACCAGAGTCCCCCAGTCTCCCAGTACCAGAGTCCCCCAGTCTCCCAGTACCAGAGTCCCCCAGTCTCCCAGTACCAGAGTCCCCCAGTCTCCCAGTACCAGAGTCCCCCAGTCTCCCAGTACCAGAGTCCCAGTCTCCCAGTACCAGAGTCCCAGTCTCCCAGTACCAGAGTCCCAGTCTCCCAGTACCACAGAGTCCCCCAGTCTCCCAGTACCAGAGTCCCAGTCTCCCAGTACCACTGAGTGGTCACAGTCAAATGTACTCCTGTAATAAACAGTGCTACAGACTATTAACCAGTGCTGCATCAATATGGTGGTCGGTGCTGTGAACTACGGTATCACTGTTGTTGTTGTTGTTGTTGTGTTCCAGCTCGGGGAGAGTAGAGGGTACATCAGCTCTGCTGGGCCCACTCGATACCAGGTGACACGTTCAAACACAGTCTGATTAAACCAGATTAAGCCCCAAGTCTAATCCTAGCCTACAAACATGTCAAGTTGAGATCCACTGAGAGACTGTGCTCAATGTGTTCTTGCAATATTGACGAGCTCAGACGTATTTGTCTTTGTGCATTTCCTGTTGCAGAAGATCATGAAGCGACTGATAAAACGTTACATCCTCAAAGCCCAGATGGACAAAGAGAATGACGAGATCCACGAAGGTACACAAGTCTGATGTCTTCGCTGACTCAGAGGCTGCCCTGAGTGGAACTGGGAACTCAAACTCTTGTGTGTGTGTGTGTGTGTGTGCAGGTGAACTGAAGGAGATCAAACAGGACATCTCAAGTCTACGTTACGAGCTGTTGGAGGAGAAGTCTCAGAACATGGAGGAGCTGGAGGGACTGCTGATGAGGCTGGGGGAGAGGGTCAACACACACACACAGTGACACACACACACACACACACACACGCAGTGACACACACACACACACACACACACACACACGCGCAGTGACACACACACACACACACACACACACACAGTGACACACACACACACAGTGACACACACACACACGCACACACACACACACACACACACACAGTGACACACACACACACAGTGACACACACACACACAGTGACACACACACACACACACAGTGACACACACAGTGACACACACACACACACACAGTGACACACACACACACAGTGACACACACACACACACACACACACACACAGTGACACACACACACAGTGACACACACAGTCAAACTAACTCTGAACGCCTTTTTTTTTAGCAATGGACCATCAAGCACAGCTGAGCTACAGAAGTAACATTGTACCATCTACAGAACCATCTACCATCTACAATACAGCTACATACATCTACAGAACCATCTACCATCTACAATACAGCTACATACATCTACAGAACCATCTACCATCTACAATACAGCTACATACATCTACAGAACCATCTACCATCTACAATACAGCTACATCCATCTACAGAACCATCTACCATCTACAATACAGCTACATACATCTACAGAACCATCTACCATCTACAATACAGATACATACATCTACAGAACCCTCTACCATCTACAATACAGCTACATACATCTACAGAACCATCTACCATCTACAATACAGCTACATACATCTACAGAACCATCTACCATCTACAATACAGCTACATACATCTACAGAACCCTCTACCATCTACAATACAGCTACATACATCTACAGAACCATCTACCATCTCCAATACAGCTACATACATCTACAGAACCATCTAACATCTCCAATACAGCTACATACATCTACAGAACCCTCTACCATCTACAATACAGCTACATACATCTACAGAACCATCTACCATCTCCAATACAGCTACATACATCTACAGAACCCTCTACAATACAGCTACATACATCTACAGAACCATCTACCATCTACAATACAGCTCCATACATCTACAGAACCCTCTACAATACAGCTACATACATCTACAGAACCATCTACCATCTACAATACAGCTACATACATATACAGAACCATCTACCATCTACAATACAGCTCCATACATCTACAGAACCATCTACCATCTACAATACAGCTACATACATCTACAGAACCATCTACCATCTACAATACAGCTACATACATCTACAGAACCCTCTACCATCTATAATACAGCTACATACATCTACAGAACCATCTACCATCTTCAATATAGCTACATACATCTACAGAACCATCTACCATCTACAATACAGCTACATCCATCTACAGAACCATCTACCATCTACAATACAGCTCCATACATCTACAGAACCATCTACCATCTACAATACAGCTACATACATCTACAGAACCATCTACCATCTACAATACAGCTACATACATCTACAGAACCCTCTACCATCTATAATACAGCTACATACATCTACAGAACCATCTACCATCTTCAATATAGCTACATACATCTACAGAACCATCTACCATCTACAATACAGCTACATACATCTACAGAACCATCTACCATCTACAATACAGCTACATACATCTACAGAACCATCTACCATCTACAATACAGCTACATACATCTACAGAACCCTCTACCATCTACAATACAGCAACATAGAGCTGGTCTTGAACTAGGACAAATAATACATATAATCACATCCATATTCTACATACCCATATATTCTACACTTTTATTTATACAGACTATTACAGATTTGAATCAAGCATTATCCCAAGATATTTGAATTCAGCCTGTTATGCTTTCAAGAAGTATTTGCCACGCAAATACTAATGTGTTCAGTTACAAATGTATTTATTAAAATGTGTT
>NC_140248.1:3659847-3672347 GCF_949987555.1 Borostomias antarcticus | reverse complement strand
CACACACACACACACAAACGACAGGACAGTGTGAGTGTGTCCATGGCTCCATACTGTGTGATAGTAGGTGTATGTATGTGTGTGTGTGTGTGTGTGTGTGTGTGTGTGTGTGTGTTTTGGGTTGTACCCTAGTTGGTCAAGAAATCACTCACAGTGATTTAGAGTGGAGTGGTAAATGTCCCCTACTGCTACGGCAACCAGTACGTGTGCTCCACTCACCGAGTCGAACGCGACATTAACCCAAACGTGAAGCACATTGCAGGCGAAAGGACAAGTCTAACGTTCACTACCATAAATATGACAGTGCAACATTCCTACATTGCAACACTGAAACTGTCGTTTACTTTTCTCTAGCGCAGGCAGGATATTTTTTCATGAAGACCTACTGAAGTTATTTAATTTGACATTCTTGTTCATTGTAGTAAAACTATGAAATTGTGTGCCAAATAGGCTTCGCAAGTAATGTGTCAAGTGTGACAAATGTGAGGCAAATTCACCCCGTGAATCATAGGCCTACAGTACATAGAAATGGTGGAATAAATGGTGAAAATCGCTAGACCAGTTATGCAAAAATAGGCCATGTAAATAGAAGTGGCCTCTGTATTGAGCAGTTAATGGCGGTGAATGTGAGGATCACTGGACTGTGGGTAGAGCAAGTCTCTCAAAAGCTCCCGATACACGCTCATGTGTGAATGTTCATCATTCTTGTGCGGGAATACAATCATTACCAGCCCTCGCTCACCAACCGTGGCGTCTGACGACACTCGGAGAGAAGGAAAGACCCGCGTCGAGTTATGTTCAACGAAATGCTCCCATCTGAGAGAACCCCCCCACCCCCAAACAGGTCTCTGGCCGTAGCTGATGTAGGCTACAGACCATCCTCGTAATGTTGTGTGAATGATGTACAGCAATTGCAAGTACACAATGTCTTATGTGTAATGATATGCATTTAACCCTGTTCTAACGGAAAGGTCAGAAGATACTGTCAGAGGAGAGCCTACTAAGAGGCCTACTCTGGTTTAGGTGTGGTTCACTCTTCTCTAATACTAAGAGGCCTACTCTGGTTCACTCTTCTCTAATACTAAGAGGCCTACTCTGGTTTAGGTATGGTTCACTCTTCTCTAATACTAAGAGGCCTACTCTGGTTTAGGACTGGTTTACTCTTCTCTAATACTAAGAGACCTACTCTGGTTTAGGACTGGTTCACTCTTCTCTAATACTAAGAGACCTACTCTGGTTTAGGTGTGGTTCACTCTTCTCTAATACTAAGAGACCTACTCTGGTTTAGGTGTGGTTCACTCTTCTCTATTACTAAGAGGCCTACTCTGGTTTAGGACTGGTTCACTCTTCTCTAATACTAAGAGGCCTACTCTGGTTTAGGACTGGTTTACTCTTCTCTAATACTAAGAGGCCTACTCTGGTTTAGGACTGGTTCACTCTTCTCTAATACTAAGAGGCCTACTCTGGTTTAGGTGTGGTTCACTCTTCTCTAATACTAAGAGGCCTACTCTGGTTTAGGTATGGTTCACTCTTCTCTAATACTAAGAGGCCTACTCTGGTTTAGGTGTGGTTCACTCTTCTCTAGTACTAAGAGGCCTACTCTGGTTTAGGTGTGGTTCACTCTTCTCTAATACTAAGAGGCCTACTCTGGTTTAGGTGTGGTTTACTCTTCTCTAATACTAAGAGGCCTACTCTGGTTTAGGACTGGTTCACTCTTCTCTAATACTAAGAGGCCTACTCTGGTTTAGGTATGGTTCACTCTTCTCTAATACTAAGAGGCCTACTCTGGTTTAGGTGTGGTTTACTCTTCTCTAATACTAAGAGGCCTACTCTGGTTTAGGTGTGGTTTACTCTTCTCTAATACTAAGAGGCCTACTCTGGTTTAGGTCTGGTTCACTCTTCTCTAATACTAAGAGGCCTACTCTGGTTTAGGTATGGTTCACTCTTCTCTAATACTAAGAGGCCTACTCTGGTTCACTCTTCTCTAATACTAAGAGGCCTACTCTGGTTTAGGTGTGGTTTACTCTTCTCTAATACTAAGAGGCCTACTCTGGTTTAGGACTGGTTCACTCTTCTCTAATACTAAGAGACCTACTCTGGTTTAGGTGTGGTTCACTCTTCTCTAGTACTAAGAGGCCTACTCTGGTTTACTCTTCTCTAATACTAAGAGGCCTACTCTGGTTTAGGTGTGGTTTACTCTTCTCTAATACTAAGAGGCCTACTCTGGTTTAGGACTGGTTCACTCTTCTCTAATACTAAGAGGCCTACTCTGGTTCACTCTTCTCTAATACTAAGAGGCCTATTCTGGTTTAGGACTGGTTCACTCTTCTCTAATACTAAGAGGCCTACTCTGGTTTAGGTATGGTTCACTCTTCTCTAATACTAAGAGGCCTACTCTGGTTTAGGACTGGTTTACTCTTCTCTAATACTAAGAGGCCCACTCTGGTTTAGGTGTGGTTCACTCTTCTCTAATACTAAGAGGCCTACTCTGGTTTAGGACTGGTTTACTCTTCTCTAATACTAAGAGACCTACTCTGGTTTAGGTATGGTTCACTCTTCTCTAATACTAAGAGGCCTACTCTGGTTTAGGTATGGTTTACTCTTCTCTAATACTAAGAGGCCTACTCTGGTTCACTCTTCTCTAATACTAAGAGACCTACTCTGGTTTAGGTATGGTTTACTCTTCTCTAATACTAAGAGACCTACTCTGGTTTAGGTATGGTTTACTCTTCTCTAATACTAAGAGGCCTACTCTGGTTCACTCCTCTCTAATACTAAGAGGCCTACTCTGGTTTAGGTATGGTTTACTCTTCTCTAATACTAAGAGACCTACTCTGGTTTAGGTATGGTTCACTCTTCTCTAATACTAAGAGGCCTACTCTGGTTTAGGTATGGTTTACTCTTCTCTAATACTAAGAGGCCTACTCTGGTTTAGGTATGGTTCACTCTTCTCTAATACTAAGAGGCCTACTCTGGTTAGGGATGGTTCACTCTTCTCTAATACTAAGAGGCCTACTCTGGTTCACTCTTCTCTAATACTAAGAGGCCTACTCTGGTTTAGGACTGGTTCACTCTTCTCTAATACTAAGAGGCCTACTCTGGTTTAGGACTGGTTCACTCTTCTCTAATACTAAGAGACCTACTCTGGTTCACTCTTCTCTAATACTAAGAGGCCTACTCTGGTTTACTCTTCTCTAATACTAAGAGGCCTACTCTGGTTTACTCTTCTCTAATACTAAGAGGCCTACTCTGGTTTAGGACTGGTTTACTCTTCTCTAATACTAAGAGGCCTACTCTGGTTTAGGTATGGTTCACTCTTCTCTAATACTAAGAGGCCTACTCTGGTTTAGGTATCGTTTACTCTTCTCTAATACTAAGAGGCCTACTCTGGTTTAGGTCTGGTTCACTCTTCTCTATTACTAAGAGGCCTACTCTGGTTTAGGTATCGTTTACTCTTCTCTAATACTAAGAGGCCTACTCTGGTTTAGGTCTGGTTCACTCTTCTCTATTACTAAGAGGCCTACTCTGGTTTAGGACTGGTTCACTCTTCTCTAATACTAAGAGGCCTACTCTGGTTTAGGTATGGTTCACTCTTCTCTAATACTAAGAGGCCTACTCTGGTTTAGGACTGGTTCACTCTTCTCTAATACTAAGAGGCCTACTCTGGTTCACTCTTCTCTAATACTAAGAGACCTACTCTGGTTTAGGACTGGTTCACTCTTCTCTAATACTAAGAGGCCTACTCTGGTTTAGGACTGGTTCACTCTTCTCTAATACTAAGAGGCCTACTCTGGTTTAGGTGTGGTTCACTCTTCTCTAATACTAAGAGGCCTACTCTGGTTTAGGTATGGTTCACTCTTCTCTAATACTAAGAGACCTACTCTGGTTTAGGACTGGTTCACTCTTCTCTAATACTAAGAGGCCTACTCTGGTTTAGGTGTGGTTACTGTTCTCTAATACTAAGAGGCCTACTCTGGTTAGGGATGGTTCACTCTTCTCTAATACTAAGAGGCCTACTCTGGTTTAGGTGTGGTTACTGTTCTCTAATACTAAGAGGCCTACTCTGGTTAGGGATGGTTCACTCTTCTCTAATACTAAGAGACCTACTCTGGTTTAGGTATGGTTCACTCTTCTCTAATACTAAGAGACCTACTCTGGTTAGGGATGGTTCACTCTTCTCTAATACTAAGAGGCCTACTCTGGTTTAGGACTGGTTCACTCTTCTCTAATACTAAGAGACCTACTCTGGTTTAGGACTGGTTCACTCTTCTCTAATACTAAGAGGCCTACTCTGGTTTAGGTGTGGTTCACTCTTCTCTAATACTAAGAGGCCTACTCTGGTTTAGGACTGGTTCACTCTTCTCTAATACTAAGAGGCCTACTCTGGTTTAGGACTGGTTCACTCTTCTCTAATACTAAGAGGCCTACTCTGGTTCACTCTTCTCTAATACTAAGAGGCCTACTCTGGTTTAGGTATGGTTTACTCTTCTCTAATACTAAGAGGCCTACTCTGGTTTAGGACTGGTTCACTCTTCTCTAATACTAAGAGGCCTACTCTGGTTCACTCTTCTCTAATACTAAGAGGCCTATTCTGGTTTAGGACTGGTTCACTCTTCTCTAATACTAAGAGGCCTACTCTGGTTTAGGTATGGTTCACTCTTCTCTAATACTAAGAGGCCTACTCTGGTTTAGGACTGGTTTACTCTTCTCTAATACTAAGAGGCCTACTCTGGTTTAGGTGTGGTTCACTCTTCTCTAATACTAAGAGGCCTACTCTGGTTTAGGACTGGTTTACTCTTCTCTAATACTAAGAGACCTACTCTGGTTTAGGTATGGTTCACTCTTCTCTAATACTAAGAGGCCTACTCTGGTTTAGGTATGGTTTACTCTTCTCTAATACTAAGAGGCCTACTCTGGTTCACTCTTCTCTAATACTAAGAGACCTACTCTGGTTTAGGTATGGTTTACTCTTCTCTAATACTAAGAGACCTACTCTGGTTTAGGTATGGTTTACTCTTCTCTAATACTAAGAGGCCTACTCTGGTTCACTCCTCTCTAATACTAAGAGGCCTACTCTGGTTTAGGTATGGTTTACTCTTCTCTAATACTAAGAGACCTACTCTGGTTTAGGTATGGTTCACTCTTCTCTAATACTAAGAGGCCTACTCTGGTTTAGGTATGGTTTACTCTTCTCTAATACTAAGAGGCCTACTCTGGTTTAGGTATGGTTCACTCTTCTCTAATACTAAGAGGCCTACTCTGGTTAGGGATGGTTCACTCTTCTCTAATACTAAGAGGCCTACTCTGGTTCACTCTTCTCTAATACTAAGAGGCCTACTCTGGTTTAGGACTGGTTCACTCTTCTCTAATACTAAGAGGCCTACTCTGGTTTAGGACTGGTTCACTCTTCTCTAATACTAAGAGACCTACTCTGGTTCACTCTTCTCTAATACTAAGAGGCCTACTCTGGTTTACTCTTCTCTAATACTAAGAGGCCTACTCTGGTTTACTCTTCTCTAATACTAAGAGGCCTACTCTGGTTTAGGACTGGTTTACTCTTCTCTAATACTAAGAGGCCTACTCTGGTTTAGGTATGGTTCACTCTTCTCTAATACTAAGAGGCCTACTCTGGTTTAGGTATCGTTTACTCTTCTCTAATACTAAGAGGCCTACTCTGGTTTAGGTCTGGTTCACTCTTCTCTATTACTAAGAGGCCTACTCTGGTTTAGGTATCGTTTACTCTTCTCTAATACTAAGAGGCCTACTCTGGTTTAGGTCTGGTTCACTCTTCTCTATTACTAAGAGGCCTACTCTGGTTTAGGACTGGTTCACTCTTCTCTAATACTAAGAGGCCTACTCTGGTTTAGGTATGGTTCACTCTTCTCTAATACTAAGAGGCCTACTCTGGTTTAGGACTGGTTCACTCTTCTCTAATACTAAGAGGCCTACTCTGGTTCACTCTTCTCTAATACTAAGAGACCTACTCTGGTTTAGGACTGGTTCACTCTTCTCTAATACTAAGAGGCCTACTCTGGTTTAGGACTGGTTCACTCTTCTCTAATACTAAGAGGCCTACTCTGGTTTAGGTGTGGTTCACTCTTCTCTAATACTAAGAGGCCTACTCTGGTTTAGGTATGGTTCACTCTTCTCTAATACTAAGAGACCTACTCTGGTTTAGGACTGGTTCACTCTTCTCTAATACTAAGAGGCCTACTCTGGTTTAGGTGTGGTTACTGTTCTCTAATACTAAGAGGCCTACTCTGGTTAGGGATGGTTCACTCTTCTCTAATACTAAGAGGCCTACTCTGGTTTAGGTGTGGTTACTGTTCTCTAATACTAAGAGGCCTACTCTGGTTAGGGATGGTTCACTCTTCTCTAATACTAAGAGACCTACTCTGGTTTAGGTATGGTTCACTCTTCTCTAATACTAAGAGACCTACTCTGGTTAGGGATGGTTCACTCTTCTCTAATACTAAGAGGCCTACTCTGGTTTAGGACTGGTTCACTCTTCTCTAATACTAAGAGACCTACTCTGGTTTAGGACTGGTTCACTCTTCTCTAATACTAAGAGGCCTACTCTGGTTTAGGTGTGGTTCACTCTTCTCTAATACTAAGAGGCCTACTCTGGTTTAGGACTGGTTCACTCTTCTCTAATACTAAGAGGCCTACTCTGGTTTAGGACTGGTTCACTCTTCTCTAATACTAAGAGGCCTACTCTGGTTCACTCTTCTCTAATACTAAGAGGCCTACTCTGGTTTAGGTATGGTTCACTCTTCTCTAATACTAAGAGGCCTACTCTGGTTTAGGACTGGTTCACTCTTCTCTAATACTAAGAGGCCTACTCTGGTTTAGGTATGGTTCACTCTTCTCTAATACTAAGAGGCCTACTCTGGTTTAGGACTGGTTTACTCTTCTCTAGTACTAAGAGGCCTACTCTGGTTTAGGTCTGGTTCACTCTTCTCTAATACTAAGAGGCCTACTCTGGTTTAGGTATGGTTCACTCTTCTCTAATACTAAGAGGCCTACTCTGGTTTAGGTGTGGTTCACTCTTCTCTAATACTAAGAGGCCTACTCTGGTTTAGGTATGGTTCACTCTTCTCTAATACTAAGAGACCTACTCTGGTTTAGGACTGGTTCACTCTTCTCTAATACTAAGAGGCCTACTCTGGTTTAGGTGTGGTTACTGTTCTCTAATACTAAGAGGCCTACTCTGGTTAGGGATGGTTCACTCTTCTCTAATACTAAGAGACCTACTCTGGTTTAGGACTGGTTCACTCTTCTCTAATACTAAGAGGCCTACTCTGGTTTAGGTGTGGTTACTGTTCTCTAATACTAAGAGACCTACTCTGGTTAGGGATGGTTCACTCTTCTCTAATACTAAGAGGCCTACTCTGGTTTAGGTGTGGTTACTGTTCTCTAATACTAAGAGGCCTACTCTGGTTTAGGTGTGGTTCACTCTTCTCTAATACTAAGAGACCTACTCTGGTTTAGGTATGGTTCACTCTTCTCTAATACTAAGAGGCCTACTCTGGTTTAGGTATGGTTCACTCTTCTCTAATACTAAGAGGCCTACTCTGGTTTAGGTGTGGTTACTGTTCTCTAATACTAAGAGACCTACTCTGGTTAGGGATGGTTCACTCTTCTCTAATACTAAGAGGCCTACTCTGGTTCACTCTTCTCTAATACTAAGAGACCTACTCTGGTTTAGGACTGGTTCACTCTTCTCTAATACTAAGAGGCCTACTCTGGTTTAGGTGTGGTTCACTCTTCTCTAATACTAAGAGGCCTACTCTGGTTTAGGTATGGTTCACTCTTCTCTAATACTAAGAGGCCTACTCTGGTTTAGGTATGGTTCACTCTTCTCTATTACTAAGAGGCCTACTCTGGTTTAGGACTGGTTTACTCTTCTCTAGTACTAAGAGGCCTACTCTGGTTTAGGTCTGGTTTACTCTTCTCTAATACTAAGAGGCCTACTCTGGTTTAGGTATGGTTCACTCTTCTCTAATACTAAGAGGCCTACTCTGGTTTAGGACTGGTTCACTCTTCTCTAATACTAAGAGACCTACTCTGGTTTAGGACTGGTTCACTCTTCTCTAATACTAAGAGGCCTACTCTGGTTCACTCTTCTCTAATACTAAGAGGCCTACTCTGGTTTAGGTGTGGTTCACTCTTCTCTAATACTAAGAGGCCTACTCTGGTTTAGGTGTGGTTCACTCTTCTCTAATACTAAGAGACCTACTCTGGTTTAGGTGTGGTTCACTCTTCTCTAATACTAAGAGGCCTACTCTGGTTTAGGTATGGTTCACTCTTCTCTAATACTAAGAGGCCTACTCTGGTTTAGGACTGGTTCACTCTTCTCTAATACTAAGAGGCCTACTCTGGTTTAGGTGTGGTTACTGTTCTCTAATACTAAGAGACCTACTCTGGTTAGGGATGGTTCACTCTTCTCTAATACTAAGAGGCCTACTCTGGTTCACTCTTCTCTAATACTAAGAGACCTACTCTGGTTTAGGACTGGTTCACTCTTCTCTAATACTAAGAGGCCTACTCTGGTTTAGGTGTGGTTCACTCTTCTCTAATACTAAGAGGCCTACTCTGGTTTAGGTATGGTTCACTCTTCTCTAATACTAAGAGGCCTACTCTGGTTTAGGTATGGTTCACTCTTCTCTATTACTAAGAGGCCTACTCTGGTTTAGGACTGGTTTACTCTTCTCTAGTACTAAGAGGCCTACTCTGGTTTAGGTCTGGTTTACTCTTCTCTAATACTAAGAGGCCTACTCTGGTTTAGGTATGGTTCACTCTTCTCTAATACTAAGAGGCCTACTCTGGTTTAGGACTGGTTCACTCTTCTCTAATACTAAGAGACCTACTCTGGTTTAGGACTGGTTCACTCTTCTCTAATACTAAGAGGCCTACTCTGGTTCACTCTTCTCTAATACTAAGAGGCCTACTCTGGTTTAGGTGTGGTTCACTCTTCTCTAATACTAAGAGGCCTACTCTGGTTTAGGTATGGTTCACTCTTCTCTAATACTAAGAGGCCTACTCTGGTTTAGGACTGGTTCACTCTTCTCTAATACTAAGAGGCCTACTCTGGTTTAGGACTGGTTTACTCTTCTCTAATACTAAGAGGCCTACTCTGGTTTAGGTGTGGTTCACTCTTCTCTAATACTAAGAGGCCTACTCTGGTTTAGGTATGGTTCACTCTTCTCTAATACTAAGAGACCTACTCTGGTTTAGGACTGGTTCACTCTTCTCTAATACTAAGAGGCCTACTCTGGTTTAGGTGTGGTTACTGTTCTCTAATACTAAGAGGCCTACTCTGGTTAGGGATGGTTCACTCTTCTCTAATACTAAGAGACCTACTCTGGTTTAGGTATGGTTCACTCTTCTCTAATACTAAGAGGCCTACTCTGGTTTAGGTGTGGTTACTGTTCTCTAATACTAAGAGACCTACTCTGGTTAGGGATGGTTCACTCTTCTCTAATACTAAGAGGCCTACTCTGGTTCACTCTTCTCTAATACTAAGAGACCTACTCTGGTTTAGGACTGGTTCACTCTTCTCTAATACTAAGAGGCCTACTCTGGTTTAGGTGTGGTTCACTCTTCTCTAATACTAAGAGGCCTACTCTGGTTTAGGTATGGTTCACTCTTCTCTAATACTAAGAGGCCTACTCTGGTTTAGGTATGGTTCACTCTTCTCTATTACTAAGAGGCCTACTCTGGTTTAGGACTGGTTTACTCTTCTCTAGTACTAAGAGGCCTACTCTGGTTTAGGTCTGGTTTACTCTTCTCTAATACTAAGAGGCCTACTCTGGTTTAGGTATGGTTCACTCTTCTCTAATACTAAGAGGCCTACTCTGGTTTAGGACTGGTTCACTCTTCTCTAATACTAAGAGACCTACTCTGGTTTAGGACTGGTTCACTCTTCTCTAATACTAAGAGGCCTACTCTGGTTTAGGACTGGTTCACTCTTCTCTAATACTAAGAGACCTACTCTGGTTTAGGACTGGTTCACTCTTCTCTAATACTAAGAGGCCTACTCTGGTTCACTCTTCTCTAATACTAAGAGGCCTACTCTGGTTTAGGTGTGGTTCACTCTTCTCTAATACTAAGAGGCCTACTCTGGTTTAGGTATGGTTCACTCTTCTCTAATACTAAGAGGCCTACTCTGGTTTAGGACTGGTTCACTCTTCTCTAATACTAAGAGGCCTACTCTGGTTTAGGACTGGTTTACACTTCTCTAATACTAAGAGGCCTACTCTGGTTTAGGTGTGGTTCACTCTTCTCTAATACTAAGAGGCCTACTCTGGTTTAGGACTGGTTCACTCTTCTCTAATACTAAGAGACCTACTCTGGTTTAGGACTGGTTCACTCTTCTCTAATACTAAGAGACCTACTCTGGTTTAGGTATGGTTCACTCTTCTCTAATACTAAGAGGCCTACTCTGGTTTAGGTATGGTTCACTCTTCTCTAATACTAAGAGGCCTACTCTGGTTTAGGTGTGGTTACTGTTCTCTAATACTAAGAGGCCTACTCTGGTTAGGGATGGTTCACTCTTCTCTAATACTAAGAGACCTACTCTGGTTTAGGTATGGTTCACTCTTCTCTAATACTAAGAGGCCTACTCTGGTTTAGGTCTGGTTTACTCTTCTCTATTACTAAGAGGCCTACTCTGGTTAGGGATGGTTCACTCTTCTCTAATACTAAGAGGCCTACTCTGGTTCACTCTTCTCTAATACTAAGAGACCTACTCTGGTTTAGGACTGGTTCACTCTTCTCTAATACTAAGAGGCCTACTCTGGTTTAGGTCTGGTTTACTCTTCTCTAATACTAAGAGGCCTACTCTGGTTCACTCTTCTCTAGTACTAAGAGGCCTACTCTGGTTTAGGTATGGTTCACTCTTCTCTAATACTAAGAGGCCTACTCTGGTTTAGGACTGGTTCACTCTTCTCTAATACTAAGAGGCCTACTCTGGTTTAGGTATGGTTCACTCTTCTCTAATACTAAGAGGCCTACTCTGGTTTAGGTATGGTTCACTCTTCTCTATTACTAAGAGGCCTACTCTGGTTTAGGACTGGTTTACTCTTCTCTAGTACTAAGAGGCCTACTCTGGTTTAGGACTGGTTCACTCTTCTCTAATACTAAGAGGCCTACTCTGGTTTAGGTATGGTTCACTCTTCTCTAATACTAAGAGGCCTACTCTGGTTTAGGACTGGTTCACTCTTCTCTAATACTAAGAGACCTACTCTGGTTTAGGACTGGTTCACTCTTCTCTAATACTAAGAGGCCTACTCTGGTTTAGGTGTGGTTCACTCTTCTCTAATACTAAGAGGCCTACTCTGGTTCACTCTTCTCTAATACTAAGAGGCCTACTCTGGTTTAGGACTGGTTCACTCTTCTCTAATACTAAGAGGCCTACTCTGGTTTAGGACTGGTTCACTCTTCTCTAATACTAAGAGGCCTACTCTGGTTTAGGTATGGTTCACTCTTCTCTAGTACTAAGAGGCCTACTCTGGTTTAGGACTGGTTTACTCTTCTCTAATACTAAGAGGCCTACTCTGGTTCACTCTTCTCTAATACTAAGAGGCCTACTCTGGTTTAGGTGTGGTTCACTCTTCTCTAATACTAAGAGGCCTACTCTGGTTTAGGTGTGGTTTACTCTTCTCTAATACTAAGAGGCCTACTCTGGTTCACTCTTCTCTAATACTAAGAGGCCTACTCTGGTTTAGGACTGGTTCACTCTTCTCTAATACTAAGAGGCCTACTCTGGTTTAGGACTGGTTCACTCTTCTCTAATACTAAGAGGCCTACTCTGGTTTAGGTGTGGTTCACTCTTCTCTAATACTAAGAGGCCTACTCTGGTTTAGGTGTGGTTTACTCTTCTCTAATACTAAGAGACCTACTCTGGTTCACTCTTCTCTAATACTAAGAGGCCTACTCTGGTTTAGGTGTGGTTTACTCTTCTCTAATACTAAGAGACCTACTCTGGTTCACTCTTCTCTAATACTAAGAGGCCTACTCTGGTTTAGGTATGGTTCACTCTTCTCTAATACTAAGAGGAATACTCTGGTTTAGGTATGGTTTACTCTTCTCTAATTACTCTTCTCTAATACTAAGTTGTCCTGAATAGAAGCTATTTCTTCTCATCATCTTCAACACTTTGATTGGGTCGGCCAACTCCTCTCGCAAAGACTCAAAGCAAAACCAGCGCCAATCCGACAGGCCTACATTTCAAATATCGTAACAGTTTGACTGGTGATAAAGCATAATTGACACAAGGAATTAAGTAAAAACAAGGCCCATACAATAATAAAAGATCAATGATCTAATTAATAACACAGCCTACAATGGCTATGTTATAACCTTAAGGCCTCTATTGCTCTATAGAGCAGCCCTGATCCTTGGTTCCCTCGTTAGGCCTCTCTTGCTCTATAGAGCAGCCCTGATCCTTGGTTCCCTCGTTAGGCCTCTCTCTTGCTCTATAGAGCAGCCCTGATCCT
>NC_140248.1:3647347-3654847 GCF_949987555.1 Borostomias antarcticus | reverse complement strand
CAGACCTCCCCCTCCAGACCCCCCCCTCCAGACCTCCCCCTCCAGACCAGACCCCCCCCTCCAGACCTCCCCCTCCAGACCCCCCCCTCCAGACCTCCCCCTCCAGACCTCCCCCTCCAGACCCCCCCCTCCCCCTCCAGACCTCCCCCTCCAGACCTCCCCCTCCAGACCTCCCCCTCCAGACCCCCCCCTCCCCCTCCAGACCTCCCCCTCCAGACCCCCCCCTCCAGACCCCCCCCTCCAGACCCCCCCCCTCCAGACCTCCCCCTCCAGACCTCCCCCTCCAGACCCCCCCCTCCCCCTCCAGACCCCCCCCTCCAGACCCCCCCCTCCAGACCCCCCCCTCCAGACCTCCCCCTCCAGACCTCCCCCTCCAGACCCCCCCCTCCAGACCTCCCCCTCCCCCTCCAGACCTCCCCCTCCAGACCTCCCCCTCCAGACCCCCCCCTCCAGACCTCCCCCTCCAGACCCCCCCTCCAGACCTCCCCCTCCAGACCCCCCCTCCAGACCTCCCCCTCCAGACCCCCCCTCCAGACCTCCCCCTCCAGACCCCCCCTCCAGACCTCCCCCTCCAGACCTCCCCCCCTCCAGACCTCCCCCTCCAGACCTCCCCCTCCAGACCTCCCCCCCTCCATAACCCCCCTCCAGACCTCCGCCCCTGGATGCATTGGGATCCACTCCTGAACTGAATGTGTTGTTAGTTGACCCATGCACCAAGGTTCATGAAAATCAGTCTGGTAGTTTGAGTGTAAACCTGGGCTGCGTTTCCCAGAGCCATCGTAGCGCTACGTTCATCGTAAGATACGTCGTAAGGTCCCCCTCTAGGTGACGCCTCGTTTCCCAGAGCCATCGTAGCGCTACGTTCATCGTAAGATACATCGTAAGGTCCCCCTCTAGGTGACGCCTCGTTTCCCAGAGCCTTCTTAGGCTGAGGTGTACCTTGACTAAGGAGGCTCTCTTCCCAAGGTACATCGTAAATCGACCTTACGATGTACCTTCTGAAGATACATCGTAAACTCTCCCTGAGCTGATGCGCTGTGTGCCAGAGCCTCCATAGACAAGGTTTACCTTACCCAAGGGATAGTTTCTTAAGGGCGGTCTGAACCCATCGTAAGCTGTCCCTTATCGATGCGCTCCATTCATCGTGTTATAGTTTTAGCCCGATTAGAGCAAAATGATACTTTTAGAAAGGAGAGTTGCAATATAGCGCACATCTGTCTACCCTACCTGCGCGTAGCCTACTGTACATAACACATCATGGGAATGTTGTCTTTTAAAATTGTATTGAGCCAAATAAAATATAGGGACTATCCATAAATTCAACACTTTCTTATGTAAAAGAGGAATTTGATGGCATATGGCGTTCACATCCGTCACTCACTGTCCCCCAGACGGCGGCAGGCAGACACAAAATGGCCGTTCTGTCTCTCTCTGTCTCTCTCTCTAGCCCCCCCTCTCTCTCTCTCTAGCCCTCTCTCTCTCTCTCTCTCTCTCTCTCTGTCTCTCTCTCTAGCCCTCTCTCTCTCTCTCTCTCTCTCTGTCTCTCTCTCTAGCCCCCTCTCTCTCTCTGTCTCTAGCCCTCTCTCTCTCTGTCTCTCTGTCTCTCTCTCTCTCTCTCTGTCTCTCTCTCTCTGTCTCTCTCTCTAGCCCCTTCTCTCTCTCTCTCTCTCTCTCTAGCCCTCTCTCTCTCTCTCTCTCTCTCTCTCTCTCTCTCTAGCCCCCCCTCTCTCTCTCTCTCTGTCTCTAGCCCCCCCTCTCTCTCTCTCTCTCTCTCTCTCTCTCTGTCTCTCTAGCCCCCTCTCTCTCTCTCTCTCTCTCTCTCTCTCTAGCCCCCTCCCTCTCTCTCTCTCTCTCTCTCTCTCTCTCTCTCTCTGTCTCTAGCCCCCTCTCTCTCTCTCTCTCTCTCTCTCTCTCTCTCTCTCTAGCCCCCTCTCTCTCTCTCTCTCTCTCTGTCTCTAGCCCCCCCCCCCCCCCTCTGAAACCAGACACCACATCCCGTGTCTGTTATTTCTAGCTCTCCCAGACTCGACCTAAAGCAACGTCTCTCTCCTTATTCCACTTTCTCCTTTCAGCCCCCTCCCCACTTCCCCCACTTCCCCCTGCTTCCCCCCACCTCCCCCCACTTCCCCCCACTTCCCCCCACTCCCCCCTGCTTCCCCCCACCTCCCCCCACTCCCCCCTGCTTCTCCCCACTCCCCCCTGCTTCCCCCCACTCCCCCCTGCTTCCCCCCACTCCCCCCTGCTTCCCCCCACTCCCCCCTGCTTCTCCCCACTCCCCCCCACTCCCCCCTGCTTCTCCCCACTCCCCCCCACTCCCCCCTGCTCCCCCCCACTCCCCCCTGCTACTCCCCACTCCCCCCCACTCCCCCCTGCTACTCCCCACTCCCCCCCACTCCCCCCTGCTTCTCCCCACTCCCCCCTGCTTCCCCCCACTCCCCCCTGCTTCCCCCCACTCCCCCCTGCTTCTCCCCACTCCCCCCTGCTTCTCCCCACTCCCCCCTGCTACTCCCCACTCCCCCCCACTCCCCCCTGCTTCTCCCCACTCCCCCCACTCCCCCCTGCTTCTCCCCACTCCCCCCTGCTTCTCCCCACTCCCCCCTGCTTCTCCCCACTCCCCCCTGCTTCTCCCCACTCCCCCCTGCTTCTCCCCACTCCCCCCTGCTACTCCCCACTCCCCCCTGCTTCTCCCCACTCCCCCCTGCTTCTCCCCACTCCCCCCTGCTACTCCCCACTCCCCCCTGCTACTCCCCACTCCCCCCACTCCCCCCTGCTTCTCCCCACTCCCCCCTGCTTCTCCCCACTCCCCCCTGCTTCTCCCCACTCCCCCCTGCTTCCCCCCACTCCCCCCTGCTTCCCCCCACTCCCCCCACTCCCCCCTGCTTCCCCCCACTCCCCCCTGCTTCCCCCTGCTTCCCCCCACTCCCCCCACTCCCCCCTGCTTCTCCCCACTCCCCCCTGCTTCCCCCTGCTTCCCCCCTGCTTCTCCCCACTCCCCCCTGCTCCCCCCCACTCCCCCCTGCTTCTCCCCACTCCCCCCTGCTTCTCCCCACTCCCCCCTGCTTCTCCCCACTCCCCCCTGCTTCCCCCCACTCCCCCCTGCTTCTCCCCACTCCCCCCTGCTTCTCCCCACTCCCCCCTGCTTCTCCCCACTCCCCCCTGCTTCTCCCCACTCCCCCCTGCTTCCCCCCACTCCCCCCTGCTTCTCCCCACTCCCCCCTGCTTCTCCCCACTCCCCCCTGCTTCCCCCCACTCCCCCCTGCTTCTCCCCACTCCCCCCTGCTTCCCCCCACTCCCCCCTGCTTCCCCCCACTCCCCCCTGCTTCCCCCCACTCCCCCCTGCTTCTCCCCACTCCCCCCTGCTTCCCCCTGCTTCCCCCCTGCTTCTCCCCCACTCCCCCCCACTCCCCCCTGCTTCTCCCCACTCCCCGCCTGCCTTGTCATATCCACTCTCTCCTTCTTTCTCCCCTTCTATCTCTCTCCTCCTTTCTCCCTCTCTCTATCTCTCTTCCTTTCTCTTCCTCTCTATTCCTCTCCCTCTTTTTCTCCTAACCCTCTTCCTTTCTTCCTTCCCCTCTCCCTCTTCCATTCTCCCTCTCTTCCTTCCTCCCCCTCTTCCTCTTTCTCTCCCCCCTGTCTATCTTCCTTCCTCTCCCTCTATCTCTCTCTCCCCCCCTCTTTTCTTCCTCTCTCTCTCTCTCGTCATCTCCCCTCCCTCCTCCCTCCGGTCCTCTCTTTCTTCCCATAACCCCGTCTCTGACCCAGGAGCGTGACCCGTCGGGTGGCTGACCGCTGGTGGAGAGAGAGACCAAGACCAAACCTCCAGGGAGCAGGACGACCCCCCCCCCCACCCACACCCCCCATGTCCGTATATCAGAGAGAGAGAGCAGGACGGCCCCCCCCCCCACCCACACCCCCCATGTCCGTATATCAGAGAGAGAGAGCAGGACGGCCCCCCCCACCCACACCCCCCATGTCCGTATATCAGAGAGAGAGAGCAGCTGAGCCCTCTCCCTCGCACGTCACAAACTTCCACATTCACTCATTCCAACTCAGACTCAACAAATCTTTATTGTCCCATCGACCGGCACATTTGGATTGCGTTGGCTGCAAACAGCTGACATATATACTGTACATTGAATATACTGTAGTATAGGAGATGTATACATTCTGACTATGAACATAAACGTACGGCCCTGAAACCAACCTACCTTCACGGCTCCGATCTGCTCCTTCCGGAACCTCTCCAGAGGAGAGATCAGCACATCGTCCGCGTTCTGGATCTGACGAGGAGGAACACGAGTCGGTTTAACGAGACAACAACAAACACAACTAAAATAACACAAAAACCTCAGACCCCCGGAGACAGATCAACCCGAGATACCAGACGAGCGATGTACTTAACTTTATTCAGTTTGGTCACTTAGCAGACGATTTTACCCAAAGCGACTTATGATGGTGCTGGGGGGTTAAGTGCCTTGCTCAAGGGCACAACAGTAGGCGGTGATTGTGGCTTGGTTGCCTGGCCCGGTCTGGAACCAGCGGTCAGACGCTCTAACCACGGGGCTACCAACCACCCAGGAGCACACGGTCTCAAGGCCTTGGTCCTTGGTGCTCAGTATTGTTGAGTCTGACTGCTAACCGCAAGGACAAATCATGGCCTCTAGCTGGAACAGCGTAGCTGAACTAACAGACTGGCTCGCTAGTGTTATGATCTCGTACTGTAGCTAGCATCGGGCTGCTAGTGTTATGATCTCGTACTGTAGCTAGCATCAGGCTGCTAGTGTGATGATCTCGTACTGTAGCTCGCATCGGGCTGCTAGTGTTATGATCTCGTACTGTAGCTCGCATCGGGCTGCTAGTGTTATGATCTCGTACTGTAGCTAGCATCGGGCTGCTAGTGTTATGATCTCGTACTGTAGCTAGCATCGGGCTGCTAGTGTTATGATCTCGTACTGTAGCTAGCATCGGGCTGCTAGTGTTATGATCTCGTACTGTAGCTAGCATCGGGCTGCTAGTGTTATGATCTCGTACTGTAGCTAGCATCGGGCTGCTAGTGTTATGATCTCGTACTGTAGCTAGCATCGGGCTACTCAGCCTACTTGACATGCTGTGCCTATCCACAGGAAGCAGTCTTTGTTTACAGTTTAATAATCACAGTATTATTAGCACCACTATTAGTAGTGGTTTAGTGGTGCCATTTCAACTGGAAAATAATCGTACACACTACACACACATATAGTAGGGTAAGCTACTAGACACACACAAACAACACACATTCAGTAGACACAATCAAACACACAGGGTCCTTTTATAGACTTTCCCAGGCAGTCAAGGATCTCACAAGGGAACTGGCAGAAATAAGTTCCACATGCTTTCTCTGAGCAACCAACCCTCACACACACACACACACACACACACACACACACACGCACGCACACTCTCTCTCACTCTCTCACACACACACACACACACACACACACACACACACACACACACACTCTCTCTCTCTCTCTCTCTCTCACACACACACACTCTCTCTCTCTCACACACACACACACACACACACACACACGCACACACTCTCTCTCTCTCTCTCACACACACACAATCTCTCTCACTCACTCACACACACGCGCACATACACTCTCTCTCTCTCTCTCACACCCACACTCTCTCTCTCTCTCACACATACACACACACACACACACACACACACACACACTCAGGCACACACACAAGCAGGCCTGTACAGTATAATGGACTGGGCCAGACTCCAGTCACTCCCACACAAAGGCTTCTGGTTGAGCGAGGGTCGGCTGAGAGCGCAGGCCGTCTGAGCCACGCTGCTTAACCGTGTGTCATCACATCCCTGCTGGGACCATTTCCATTGCTTTTACTCGCATTTTTACTTTCAGAAACTATGCTTTTAGAGACCTTTACAAAATAAACATTCAGGAAACGGGAGACATGCGAACGAAGAGATTTACTTCTTTCTTTCAACACCGATTTTCACCATTATCTTTGTATTATGAGGTAAGCGGGAACCCCCTCGTTTGAGTGTGGAAAGGCCCGCCATCACAGATTACATCACCTTTCTGAGCGGAGAAATGAGAATTACATCACATTAGGATTATCATGAATCAAACCCTGATTCAATATCTGTCTCTGAACCAGACTATAAATCCTCCTCAAACTTAAGGCTCATTATGACTCAGCTACTCTGTGTTTCTCCCTACTCCCCCCCCCCCTCTCTCTCTCTCTCTCTCTCTCTCTCTCTCTCTCTCTCTCTCTCTCTTTGTGTTGGAGTCTTTCCTCCTCCTTGGGGGTCTGTCTAAGAGACAGGAGGATAAGAAAGTCACTTGGCTTACGGGAAAACAGGCCATTACTGTCAGTGTGTGTGTGTGTGTGTGTGTGTGTGTGTGTGTGTCTGTGTGTGTGTCTGTGTGTGTGTGTCTGTGTGTGTGTGTCTGAATTCCTCTCACACAGTCCTTAACACCATGCCACCAGGCTTAACACCATGCCACCAGGCTTAACACCATGCCACCAGGCTTGGGAACCCGGTGAGACACCGTTGCAACTGGGATGGAATTACCACACCTACCCCACACTCTCTGGCCTCCAGAGCACCCACCACCTACCCCACACTCTCTGGTCTAGAGAGCATCCCCCACCTACCCCACACTCTCTGGTCTAGAGAGCATCCACCACCTACCCCACACTCTCTGGCCTAGAGAGCATCCACCACCTACCCCACACTCTCTGGTCTAGAGAGCATCCACCACCTACCCCACACTCTCTGGCCTCCCGAGCATCCCCCACCTACCCCACACTCTCTGGCCTAGAGAGCATCCACCACCTACCCCACACTCTCTGGCCTAGAGAGCATCCCCCACCTACCCCACACTCTCTGACCTAGAGAGCATCCCCCACCTACCCCACACTCTCTGGCCTAGAGAGCATCCCCCACCTACCCCACACTCTCTGGTCTAGCATCCACCACCTACCCCACACTCTCTGGCCTCCCGAGCATCCCCCACCTACCCCACACTCTCTGGTCTAGAGAGCATCCACCACCTACCCCACACTCTCTGGTCTAGAGAGCATCCACCACCTACCCCACACTCTCTGGCCTAGCATCCACCACCTACCCCACACTCTCTGGCCTAGAGAGCACCCACCACCTACCCCACACTCTCTGGTCTAGCATCCACCACCTACCCCACACTCTCTGGTCTAGAGAGCATCCACCACCTACCCCACACTCTCTGGCCTCCCGAGCATCCCCCACCTACCCCACACTCTCTGACCTAGAGAGCATCCCCCACCTACCCCACACTCTCTGGCCTAGAGAGCATCCCCCACCTACCCCACACTCTCTGGTCTAGCATCCACCACCTACCCCACACTCTCTGGTCTAGCATCCACCACCTACCCCACACTCTCTGGTCTAGAGAGCATCCACCACCTACCCCACACTCTCTGACCTAGAGAGCATCCCCC
>NC_140248.1:3617347-3642347 GCF_949987555.1 Borostomias antarcticus | reverse complement strand
ATTGACCTATGCACAGCATGACGTAGTGCGGATGTAGTGTGGGGGTCATATCAATGGTGAAGAAAAATATGTCAAGGATAGGGCTACACATTACATTATTAATTATATATAGCTGCTATAAATATAGGGGCCGGGCATTTTTTGGGGGAAGAATTAGGAGAAAGAAGAGGAAGAGGAGGAGACAAAAGACAAATACCGTGCACGAGGGTCTCCGCCTGGACCCTAATTATTTAAAACTTCTTAAATTAAAAATATCTTTAAAATCATGTGTCTGAAATCCACACTAATGCCTGAGTAGGCATTGCATATATACTATTCTGCATCACCCAGGACTTGAATTCACAATATTCTACGTCAAGGGAAAGTCCTGTTCTTGTTGAGCTACCAGCTAGTGAGAAGCTGGCAGCTTGACCTTTGGCTTGTCTTGCTGATTGCAGATTGAGTGTAGGTGGCCGGATGTAGTCCTTGGGTAAGCTATTTTGGGTGGGGTTTCCAACAGCGACGTCTCTGATTGGTGGAGCTTGCTGTTACCGAATGAGATGTCACTGTATATAACAAACCAATACAAATGGAGGGGGCGTGTCTAAACTATGTTTTGATGGGAAACTAAACTAGGGCCTAAGGGAGGAACTCCTGTAGTACACTAAAATATTTAGTAATGTTATTTGATCTTATGCTAAATTTAATGACTATAAACCTATGTTTTAAACAATAGACACTATAGGACCACAATGCCAGTGGAGGACTTTTGGCATAGAACTAGACATCTATGCAACGTTTGGTGATTTTTCATGTAAGGCAGATTTCCCAGGAAGAAGATTCAGAAGCAGAATATTGTCAATAACAAGAGGGACTGGCTGAGCTGCCTGGTCCCTAATCATCCTGATTCAAGTTAAGTGCATTCATTGTCCATGAGAGAACAGGAGGAAATGAAACTACTGACTGTGTGTGTGTGTGTGTGTGTGTGTGTGTGTGTGTGTGTGTGTGTGTGTGTGTGAGAGAGAGAGAGAGAGAGAGAGAGAGAGAGAGTCAATCTGTCAATCAGGCTGAATCGCTAGTCTTCACAAAACTAAAAAGAGGAAAGAGCAGATAGCCACACGTCAACACTGAAGACTAACACTGGTAAGGAAAATACATATTTCTATCATATTTCAATGGCAAAAAGTTGAGTAGTAAATAGAACAAGATAAGAGGATTTACAAGGCAGAAGAGAACTAGAGGACTATAATTGTTAGATGAGTCGATAAGAGGGGTGGACAAGAAGGTAAAATGAAGGGATCAAAAGAAAGCAGAGTACTGAATCAAGGGGAGAGGCTGACATGAACTGCATGGAGCAGAGGAGTTGAATTAAATTGTAAACTTCATAACGTAGTGTTGTTATTGATGCTGCTGTGTAAAACACAAGGCAAACAATGAAAAAACTGGAAGTCTGCGCTCAAGAAGCTTAAAAAATAAACCAATAAAAATTGAATAAACATAATGTTTATAACATCTCCCTCCAGTGCTCGCATTAATTGAACATGATTGTCTTTCTCTCTCTCTCTCTCTCTCTCTCTCTCTCTCTCTCTCTGGGCTGGGCAGGGTTTGTGAGCATGGGCAGATCGTCTGGGCTGTGGGTGCTGGTGTGTGTGGGGCTCCTGTCTTCAGGACAAGGCCAGGACCAGACCTGTCGGGTCCAGGATGGAATAGACGGCGCGGCCGGGGCGCCCGGCGTGGACGGACGGGATGGAGCCAAGGGAGGGAAAGGAGAGCCGGGTGAGTCACAGCTCCACAGCCATTACTTCTCACACAGAGAGACTGGGTAACTAATCACAAACAATACGTCTCTTTCTGGTCCTCGATGGAGATATGTCACCTAACAAAACAATGTTTTGATTGCAAGTAAAATGTGGGATAACTTGTATCCTTCCTTCCTGTACGATCAATCAATCAATCAATCAATCAAATTGAATTAGTATAGCACATTTCATACAAAGTAATCTCAATGTGCTTTACATACAGAAATAAGAAGATAAGAGAAATGTATAAATATGGCACACTAGTAGACAATAAATATATAATAAACAATACATCCTTTTCCCACCCACACCCAAAAACATAGAAGAAGAGAGAGAGGAGAGAAGAGAGAGAGGCAGACAAATAAACAGGCACTAATTATTCATAGGCCTGGGAGAATAGATGGGTTTTCAGCTTAGTTATAAAGGATGAGACAGTTGTGGAATGTCTCAGATCATCAGGCAACTAGTTCCAGAGTTGTGGGCCGTAGTGACTGAATGTACGATGTGTCTCATGACTGGTCTATGTGTCCCAGCTCTCTCAGCGGCAGTGCTGCCGGGCGAGGCAGCTGCCCTCCTCAAGATGAAGGGGGAGAGGGGGGGCCGGGGGCCTGCAGGGGAAATGGGCCCTAAGGGTTACTCTGGAGATCTGGGCCGAGAGGGCCTTCTAGGGGCCCCTGGACGTCAAGGCCCCCCAGGAGAAAGCGGTGGCCAGTCCCAGCAGTCCCGGCCGGCCTTCTCCGTGCTCCGCACTGTCAACACCTTCTCCGGATACAATAAAAAAATCACCTTCCAGAAGTCCATCACCAACACCAGCGCTGACTTTGACCTGGACACAGGTATCTTCACCTGTAAGGAGCCAGGGGTCTACTACTTTGTGTTCCACTCAATGTCCAAGGTAAAACATCTGTGAGAAACTCAGGTCCTGATTGAAAAACGTTACAGAGGTCATTCACGTGGAAACATGCTGCTCTCAAATCTTTCATGGCAGCTCAACATTCTACAAATCACAGTTTCCATTAACTTTATCTTTGTGTGTTGTTGTTTGTTTGTTGTTGTTGTTGTTGTTGTTGTTGTTGTGTGCGTGTCTGCAGACAGATATGTGTCTGAAGCTGATGAGTGAGGCTCTTGAGGAGAGGAAGCTGGGGTTCTGTGACTACAGCAGTAGGGGAACCTCACAAGTCAGTCCAAACTTACAGTATCACAACGCCCAATAATCTCATATTTTTGATTACACACACGTTATTGTAATGACCAGCTGGGCAATTTCCAATTGAATTCTAATAAGATATGTGAAATGTGTTGTTGTTTCCATGTTGTGTGAGCAGGTTCTCTCTGGGGGTGTGGTGCTCTCTCTGCTGCGTGATCAGACCGTGTGGCTGGAGATGTTCAAGGACCAGCAGAAGGACCAAACTCTCACAGACACAGCGGAGAAGCAGATTGTGTTCAACGGGTTCCTGATATTCCCGACTGCTTAATCACCTCAATAGGCTCTGTGCACCAGCTCCACTACTTCCTGAAAGTCACTTGGCATCTTTATTTCCTGTCCTATATGATTGGCCTAAGTAATTAATCAGGTGTGAGGCAGACCCAGCGCACACCTGATTAATCACTTAATCCAATCATATTGGACAGGAAATAAAGAAGCCAAGTGACTTTCAGGAAGTAGTGGAGCTGGTGCACAGAGCCTATGCTCAACACTGAGGAGGAAGTCAGTCTCATGTTGAATATGTGATGACCTTACCTCTGCTTTACACAATCAGTCACTGGAATGAGAATCAGAAAGGTATTGTTATCTCACATCAGGTATATAGTGTGAATACAACCTTGTGCATCTTCAGTGCCTCAGTTCCTCAAATAAACATTTATTAAACAACGGTGACTATTCTGTTTTATTATTAGAATAGATGCTGAGTATGTGAGAGCATGTGTGTGTTTGCGTTTTGTAAGTTTTAGATGCTACTTTTTGCACTTTTTGTACAATGCACTAGGCTGTCATACTGCTAAATAATTGTCCAGCCCGTTTGTACAGAACAACAACCAGGTGGACAACAAACTGTTGAGTTTGAAACAGCCGGTAACTGATCCTTACCAGATGCAGTATGTGTGACCCTAGATGACCAGGCCCATCCAGAGAGATGCAGTATGTGTGACCCTAGATGACCAGGGCCACCCAGAGAGATGCAGTATGTGTGACCCTAGATGACCACGCCCCTCCAGAGAG
This sequence comes from Borostomias antarcticus, assembly GCF_949987555.1. Taxonomy (NCBI): domain Eukaryota; kingdom Metazoa; phylum Chordata; class Actinopteri; order Stomiiformes; family Stomiidae; genus Borostomias; species Borostomias antarcticus. Next base: position 3,638,348 of record NC_140248.1, on the reverse strand, counting down.
ATGCAGTATGTGTGACCCTAGATGACCAGGGCCACCCAGAGAGATGCAGTATGTGTGACCCTAGATGACCAGGGCCATCCAGAGAGATGTGTGACCCTAGATGACCACGGCCAGCCAGAGAGATGTGTGACCCTAGATGACCACGGCCAGCCAGAGAGATGTGTGACCCTAGATGACCCCGGCCATCCAGAGGAAGTGGAACTGTGACCCTGAACGGCAGGAGAAGTGAAAGCTGCTGAGCTGGCTGGTTCCTCATGCGGATCCCAACATGTTGCAGTCAGTCACACTGAGCCCATTCTCAACCCTCTTCACTCTGTCCTTCACCTACAAGTAAGTTGATAGCTTCGTTTCTTGTGCTCTGATGTGCTACTATCTGAATGTTTCAGAAACATGTATATCCTGTGTAGTTTATTTAAATTATTTTACATTTGTTATAACTGTTGTTGTCCTAAGTTGTTTACTTCCCTTTTTTGCATGATTGTGATACAAACAATTCATCCCAGTGAAAGAAACCGCTTTTTAATGCTTATTCTCCTCTCCTCTTTTCTTCTTTCTTCTTCTCTTCTCTTCTCTTCTCTTCTCTTCTCTTCTCTTCTCTTCTCTTCTCTTCTCTTCTCTTCTCTTCTCTTCTCTTCTCTTCTCTTCTCTTCTCTTCTCTTCTCTTCTCTTCTCCAAGGTATCATCATAACTGGTCACAATGCTCCATCCCTATGTTGCTATGGGAGCCTTGCTCTCATTGACTCTCCCTCTCTTGGTCTCCATGGAAACCTGTGCTTCGGGAGGAACACCTGGACTTCCTGGTATCCCAGGGTTACCAGGAAGGAATGGCCGAGATGGAGAGATGGGACAGAAAGGAGTGGCAGGTGCACATACACATACTGTACACACACACACACACACACACACACACACACACACACACACACACACACACACACATGCTCAAGAGATCCAACAAAGCAAACAGTCGCAATGTACAAATATCTAAGATTTCTATGTAAATATATATATATAATCTTTATTCATTGCGGACACACTGGTCCATATCAGCAATGTATGTATTTCCATTTGCTAAGTACATACACTGTTATTTTGTCAATATTATTTTTGCAATAATTGTATAATTTATTCATTTTAATTAGTGTTAGTATTGCTAACTTAAAAATTTATTTTATTTATGTACTTAGTATAAAATGTCAACTGACTGTATGTCTGCTGTTTCTTTTGTTGTTGTTGAAAATGAATACAATTTGGTCAAATACTAATAATACTAATAATGCTAATAATACTAATACTACTACTACTACTACTACTACTACTACTACTACTAATAATAATAATAATAATAATAATAATAATAATCAGGATTTCCTGAACCAATGGTCATTAAAACCCTTAACCCCAGTTTCTCCGTCCCCCCAGGAGTGTCCGTGGGGCAGGGCCAGGGGCCTGTGACGGGTGAGAGGGGGGAGACTGGTGCCCAGGGAGCAGCTGGGAAGCGTGGCAGGAGTGGGGAGAGGGGGGTGGGGGGTGCACCTGGCCCAATAGGACCTCCAGGCAAGAAGGGAGCGCCCGGCTCTGGTGGAATCTCACAGACGTCTGCCTTCAGCGTAGCCAGAGGAACAGTCACAGCGCCCGAAACCTTTAAACCCATCATCTTTACCACCGTCATAACCGACGTCAACAATGACTACAACAAAGTGACAGGACACTTCAAGTATATTATATATTTCTATTTATTTATCTATCAACTCTAACTTTATCTAAAGCTCTGTCTGTCTGCCTACTGTTTCTCTGTCTATCTATCTACAGTGTATCTATCTCTTTATCTGTCTGTCTCTTTCTCTCTCTCTATCTCTCCATCTATCTCTCTCTCTATATATATACATCTGTCTGTCTTTCTATCTATCTATCTGTCTGTCTGTCTATCTATCTATCTATCTATCTATCTATCTATCTATCTATCTATCTATCTATCTATCTATCTATCTATCTATCTATCTATCTATCTATCTATCTATCTATCTATCTATCTATCTATCTATCTGTCTGTCTGTCTGTCTGTCTGTCTGTCTATCTATCTATCTATCTATCTATCTATCTATCTATCTATCTATCTATCTATCTATCTATCTATCTATCTGTCTGTCTGTCTGTCTGTCTGTCTGTCTGTCTGTCTATCTATCTATCTATCTATCTATCTATCTATCTATCTATCTATCTATCTATCTGTCTGTCTGTCTGTCTGTCTGTCTGTCTGTCTGTCTGTCTGTCTGTCTATCTATCTATCTATCTATCTATCTATCTATCTATCTATCTATCTATCTATCTATCTATCTATCTATCTATCTATCTATCCATCCATCCACAGTGTATCTATCTCTCTGTCGGTCTGTCCATTGAACTATAATATCGTCCTGTGTTATAGATGCCGTGTTCCAGGGACCTACTACTTTGTGTACCACGCCACCTCAGAAGATAAGCTCTGTGTGCTTCTCAAACTGGACGGAATCACTCTGGGCGCCTTCTGTGACCAACCTTCTAAAAAGAACAAGAGGCAGGTGAGCTCAGGGGGCCTGGCGGTCTACCTGAGGAAGGACCAGGAGGTGTGGCTAGAGACCAACGCCTACAACAGCATGACAAGCAGCCCAGAGGGGAACAGCCTCTTCTCCGGATTCCTCCTTTATGCTCAGTGATTCACAGACCTACCATCCATCCCTCCTCCATCCATCCATCCCTCCATCCATCCACCCATCCCTCCATCCCTCCATCCATCCCTCCATCCATCCACCTATCCATCCCTCCATCTTCTAGCTGAATGCTGGTTGTTCATTTATGAATCATTGAATCAGTACTTGCACAATGTAAACAAATCAATAATACATGTTATTCTTTGATTGTTCTAGAAACAATAAAGATGTTTCACATTGTTTCTACCTGAGTGTCTTTTAGTTTTTCAGTCACCTCATATTCAATAAATCAATCAATAAATCAAAGCTTTATTTGTATAGCGCACACAATGTGCTTTACAGAGAACAAGGGAGGTGGGCATACGACCCACTCTCTACATATTCCAGAGGGAAGCAAAAAACAGTAATCACCCAGGGGCCAGAAAAGTGAGCTGTATAAATTCTTCCCTGACCCCTCTCAACAAGGCGATCGAGCAAGCTCCTGGAGTATGTTTGTCTAACGGCTAAGAACATTTATAAAGCAATACATTACATTAAATTACATTTTCACAGTAAGAGAGGCTAAAAACATCATAGGAGAGACATGGCAAACACTGGTGTATGTCTGTGTGTGCGTGAATGTGCCTGGGCCCAGATAGAGGCAGGGGTCAAGGGTAGGATCGGGGTAGGAAAAGGATACGGACCCGGGTTAGGGTGAGGGGAAGGGGATCTGAGACAAGGACTGGTGTATGTCTGTGTGTGTGTGTGTGAGTGTGCCTGGGCCCAGATAGAGGCAGGGGTTGGGGTAGGGAGGGGGTAGGAAAAGGATACGGACCCGGGTTAGGGTGAGGGGAAGGGGATCTGAGCCCAGGACTGGTGTATGTCTGTGTGTGTGTGAGTGTGCCTGGGTCCAGATAGAGGCAGGGGTTGGGGTAGGGAGGGGGTACGGACCCGGGTTAGGGTGAGGGGAAGGGAGGCCCGTCACATATTGTAGTACTCTCCTGTGGTTACCCATTGTTGCTGTATAAACAGTACTGTGTGTATATACAGTATATATATGTAGGCAACTTACTGTACTACGTACAAATTGTGTATATATATATAAACACTTGTCCACTTTCTTTATCTCTTTGACTGCTGGTATGATGGCTGGGATGTACAGTCAGTTCACTTGCTCTAGACAAACTGTACTTACTCTAAGTTGTTTGGGATAAAAGCTTCTGCTAAATGACTACAATGAAAAATGAAAGGAGGGAAGACTTTTGAAAGGCAGCGGACTTTAAGATATTATTAAAGACATTTATTGGTTGAATTGTTGATTTCCTTCTTTACAGGCAGAACAGATTCTCCTGCAGAACTCAGCTCTTCCTCATTCTCAGAGTCAGGGAAGTGAGGAGTGCAGCGACGGGCAGAATGAGCAAGGTAAAACAGGGGGCATTTCATTTATTTATTTAGTGAACTTGATGATGACTTATTTTTTTGACTTGCTTCCTCTCTTGGACTCGGTTTCTCTTCCTCTTCTGGCTGGAAGGCGCCGTTGCCACGGGAACCACCTCGAGGTCAGTTCATCCCTTAATCAGATTCTCCCCCGGCTCCTGAGAAGCTCGCTGGTTCGAGGAGCGTCTACACGTCCGATGGTCATCCTGCCAGTCTGAGACGCCTCAGCAAACTCACACCTGCAATCAAACCAACGCCAGGAACCCTGTTGGAATGGAAAGGAGTGAAGCCACGTATACTCTACCGATGGTGAGGTCTAGTGTGCTACTCTACCGATGGTGAGAGGTCTAGTGTGCTACTCTACCGATGGTGAGGTCTAGTGTGCTACTCTACCGATGGTGAGGTCTAGTGTGCTACTCTACCGATGGTGAGGTCTAGTGTGCTACTCTACCGATGGTGAGGTCTAGTGTGCTACTCTACCGATGGTGAGAGGTCTAGTGTGCTACTCTACCGATGGTGAGAGGTCTAGTGTGCTACTCTACCGATGGTGAGGTCTAGTGTGCTACTCTACCGATGGTGAGGTCTAGTGTGCTACTCTACCGATGGTGAGGTCTAGTGTGCTACTCTACCGATGGTGAGGTCTAGTGTGCTACTCTACCGATGGTGAGAGGTCTAGTGTGCTACTCTACCGATGGTGAGGTCTAGTGTGCTACTCTACCGTTTGTGAGAGGTCTAGTGTGCTACTCTACCGATGGTGAGGTCTAGTGTGCTACTCTACCGATGGTGAGAGGTCTAGTGTGCTACTCTACCGATGGTGAGAGGTCTAGTGTGCTACTCTACCGATGGTGAGGTCTAGTGTGCTACTCTACCGATGGTGAGAGGTCTAGTGTGCTACTCTACCGATGGTGAGGTCTAGTGTGCTACTCTACCGATGGTGAGAGGTCTAGTGTGCTACTCTACCGATGGTGAGGTCTAGTGTGCTACTCTACCGATGGTGAGGTCTAGTGTGCTACTCTACCGATGGTGAGAGGTCTAGTGTGCTACTCTACCGATGGTGAGGTCTAGTGTGCTACTCTACCGATGGTGAGAGGTCTAGTGTGCTACTCTACCGATGGTGAGAGGTCTAGTGTGCTACTCTACCGATGGTGAGGTCTAGTGTGCTACTCTACCGATGGTGAGGTCTAGTGTGCTACTCTACCGATGGTGAGAGGTCTAGTGTGCTACTCTACCGATGGTGAGAGGTCTAGTGTGCTACTCTACCGATGGTGAGAGGTCTAGTGTGCTACTCTACCGATGGTGAGGTCTAGTGTGCTACTCTACCGATGGTGAGAGGTCTAGTGTGCTACTCTACCGATGGTGAGGTCTAGTGTGCTACTCTACCGATGGTGAGGTCTAGTGTGCTACTCTACCGATGGTGAGGTCTAGTGTGCTACTCTACGGATGGTGAGAGGTCTAGTGTGCTACTCTACCGATGGTGAGAGGTCTAGTGTGCTACTCTACCGATGGTGAGGTCTAGTGTGCTACTCTACCGATGGTGAGAGGTCTAGTGTGCTACTCTACCGATGGTGAGGTCTAGTGTGCTACTCTACCGATGGTGAGGTCTAGTGTGCTACTCTACCGATGGTGAGAGGTCTAATGTGCTACTCTACCGATGGTGTGAGGTCTAGTGTGCTACTCTACCGATGGTGAGAGGTCTAGTGTGCTACTCTACCGATGGTGAGAGGTCTAGTGTGCTACTCTACCGATGGTGAGGTCTAGTGTGCTACTCTACCGATGGTGAGAGGTCTAGTGTGCTACTCTACCGATGGTGAGAGGTCTAGTGTGCTACTTTGTGAAGTGCTGGGCTTCAGTGAAGGATGCTTTCTCTAGAGGGCCACATAGTGTCTCTAAATCTTTCTTCCATTCTGAGGTTCGATTTGAAAGAATAATAATAGCTTTTCTAACCAGGTTCTGTGTGTGTGTGTGTGTGTGTGTGTGTGTGTGTGTGTGTGTGTGTGTGTGTGTGTGTGTGTGTGTGTGTGTGTGTGTGTGTGTGCGCGTGTGACAGGCCTCCCAGTGGCTGAGATGGTGTACTGCTGTCATGGTCAGCGGCATCCTGACATCCCTTGTGACACCCGTTGCCATGGAGACGAGTTGTGACCCCTACCGCGGTTACCCTGGGATACCTGGGATCCCTGGGGCTCATGGAGCCAGTGGGACCGATGGCCTCGGAGGGGAGAAGGGGGACCCAGGTGAGACACGCCCTGCCCTCTGAGGAAGGGACAGTATGCAGTTTGGCTCCGCACTTTTTGCTATGTTTTTTTTGCAATTGTCAGCAATCAATAAATAAAGTGCTCTGACACTAAAATAATATAAATGCATAATCTGTAGAAGTCACAGGACTGAATTGTACAATTATTTTGAGTTGTCAACTTGAAATGATGGGATGTCTTACCTGCCTGTCAGCCTGCCTACCTGCCTAGGAAGGGTCATTTGTGAGAGGCTTTGGACGGAGGGGCAGGGATTTTGTCGGTTACATTTTCCTAAGTCTACAGTAACAGGAAATCACAAACCGCATAATGCCGTATTAGTCAGAATTGTCCTGTGTGTGTCTGTGTGTGTGTGTGTGTGTGTGTGTGTGTGTGTGTGTGTGTGTGTGTGTGTGTGTGTGTGTGCAGGCGAGTCAGGGCCGGGCTTGCAGGGGCAGAAGGGAGAGCCTGGTCTGTATGGACCCCCAGGGAGGTCAGGACTAAAGGGAGAGCCCGGCCATCCAGGCCCACACGGCCCCGACGGACCCCAAGGCCCAGTAGGAAAGACGGGCACAGCCTTGGACAGCAAGGACTCCCAGAAATCCTTCTTCTCCTACAAGAGGGCCACAAACCAGTCTCCTCCTAGGAACACGGCCGTAACCTTCGACAGACCAATCCTGCCCAACCTGGAGCGCAGCCTAGCAGGCAACTCTCTGAGGGGCGGGGCGTTCCAGTGTTCCATCAAGGGCGTGTACTTCTTCACCTATCACATCTCAGCTAAATCACTGTTGTGCCTGAACCTGAAGCGGGGGGCGGAGACAATGGTGGGCTTCTGTGATTCTCCCTTTACAGTTGCGGGTTCCTTCCTGTTGACCTCGGGGTCGGTGGTGCTGGAGCTGGACGTGGGGGATGAGGTGTCGGTGCAGCCCACGGAGCACAACCAGATGTTCTGTAATCCCGGACGCATGGACAACACCTTCACCGGCTTCATGCTCTTCCCCACCAGCTAGGACTGGTCTAGACTGGCTAGAACCAGCTCAGACCTGCTGTAGCCACACTAGCTTTAGCCTGTCATTAAAAACGGCTAGATCAGGTAACAGACACTCCCGAGTTACAAGTATATTTTTCCCCCTGTAACTTAGCTGTTTAATGTATCTAAGAGAAGCCCTCAAAATTGCATTTTTCATTCATGTATCTCCTCGTGGAATCATTTTACCAACATGAATGAATTGAATTTGACAATCAATAAAATGTGATTTTATTCTCCTTTCTATTGTCGTCTCTTTGGATTCTAACTGACACACAGTAGTTGCTACAGCACACTTAGGTGGCTTCAGCAGGACAGCGATTATTCCAACACATACACACACACACACACACACACACACACACACACACACACACACACACACACACACAATTCCCACCAATCCCTGCATGCCATTCAAACAATTCCCAGCAATTCCTGCTGTCCTTGGGCACCAGTCACAGCCCAGCTGTGCGTCGGTCCGACTGCATCATTGTCCCCCAGGCACTAACAGCCTCTCGAAGAATGGTGCACCATGACAACAGGGGTAAACAAGAGTACAAGGGCTCTGTGTACAGCCTAGGAGTCAGGCGCACACACACACACACACACACACACACACACACACACACACACACACACGCACACACACACACACACACGCAAACACACACAATCAACCAGCACTGAGAAAGTAGACCTTTGTGAAGCGAGCCGTTTGATCTTCAGATGTGTTGTACAGTACCACTCTCAGGTAAGTCCAGTGTTCATATGAATCTGTTGAATTATCTGGCTACAAGCTCCTTTTGGATGAAGATCATCAGTGTGAACTAACAGTGTTGAATGCAGGGTTTGATAGCTTCACGGTGGTTGGAAAAGGTTAATTATCCTACTCTTGTTAAATGTTTTGGGTCAATACTGCTGGGTGTTTTTCTGTTACATACTGTACTTCACTCCAACAGTGAGAGTTCAGTCCAGCTTATTCAGTTCATCACAGTGCTCGTCAGCCATGCCTCCCATATCAATCAATCAATCAATCAATCAAAGCTTTATTTGTATAGCGCATTTCATACCCAGAGGCAACACAATGCGCTTTACAGAGAACAAGGGAGGTGGGCATACGACCCACTCTCTACATATTCCAGAGGGAAGCAAAAAAACAGTAATCACCCGGGGGCCAGATAAGTGAGCTGTAAAAATTCTTCCCTGACCCCTCTCAACAAGGCGATCGAGCAAGCTCCTGGAGTATGTTTGTCTACCGGCTAAGAACATTTATAAAGCAATAAATTACATTAAATTACATTTCAGAGTGAGAGAAGCTAAAAGCATCATAGGAGAGAGAATTTATGTCCCATATGACACGGCTCATCTACAATGTTCCTTCATATCCAGCTACATGTGTCATGTGATATGGTGTGTGTGTGTGTGTGTGTGTGTGTGTGTCTCAAGCTACTGACTACACTGAACACACACAGTCCCAATGATGTCCAAGGATTATGTCCCGGATCCATCGCACACCCCGGTCACTGTGATGTCACAGACGCGCGGTCCACACCCCTTCCACACTCTCCAGTTCTTCCACACTCGGTCCTACAGAGGAGAGCTACCTGCCATGGCAGGTGTGTGTGTGTGTGTGTGTGTGTGTGTGTGTGTGTGTGATCGTACGTTTTAATACATATATCAACAGGTCATTCAGATAATCTCCGTCTCCTCTTTCACTCTCTCCACATGCGTTCAGGTTTACTCCTGTACCCAGACACCCCGGCCAAAATGGAGTCCACATCACAGCGGGCCTTCTGCCTTAGACCAGGGCCACAGCCAGAGAGGGGGAGGGGTCTGCAGTCCAACCTGGCCCTGGAGGGTAAGCCCACCTTAATGCAGAAAATGGACAAAGGCACGCACATCCAAAATGTTTACAACAAGGTGCGAGACAGAAAAACAAACTCATCAGGAAGAGTAGAGTTCTGCACACCAGAATTATGCTCCCAGGGTCTCGGGCTACAAGCCCTTCTTCAGACTGAAGACAGAAGACAGACTGAAGACAGACTGAAGACAGACTGAAGACAGACTGAAGACAGACTGAAGACAGACTGAAGAAGGACTGAAGACAGACTGAAGACAGACTGAAGACAGACTGAAGACAGACTGAAGACAGACTGAAGACAGACTGAAGAAGGACTGAAAACAGACTGAAGACAGACTGAAGACAGACTGAAGACAGACTGAAGACAGACTAAAGACAGACTGAAGACAGACTGAAGAAGACAGACTAAAGACAGACTGAAGACAGACTGAAAACAGACTGAAGACAGACTGAAGACAGACTAAAGACAGACTGAAGACAGACTGAAAACAGACTGAAGACAGACTGAAGAAGACAGACTAAAGACAGACTGAAGACAGACTGAAAACAGACTGAAGACAGACTGAAGACAGACTGAAGACAGACTGAAGACAGACTGAAGACAGACTGAAGACAGACTAAAGACAGACTGAAGACAGACTGAAGACAGACTGAAGAAGACAGACTAAAGACAGACTGAAGACAGACTGAAGACAGACTGAAGAAGACAGACTAAAGACAGACTGAAGACAGACTGAAGACAGACTGAAGACAGACTGAAGAAGACAGACTAAAGACAGACTGAAGACAGACTGAAGACAGACTGAAGACGGACTGAAGACAGACTGAAGACAGACTGAACACAGACTGAAGACAGACTGAAGACGGACTGAAGACAGACTGAAGAAGACAGACTGAAGACAGACTGAAGAAGGACTGAAGAAGACAGACTGAAGACAGACTGAAGACAGACTGAAGACAGACTGAAGACAGACTGAAGACAGACTGAAGACACACTGAAGACAGACTGAAGACAGACTGAAGACAGACTGAAGACAGACTGAAGAAGGACTGAAAACAGACTGAAGACAGACTGAAGACAGACTGAAGAAGACGGACTGAAGACAGACTGAAGAAGACAGACTAAAGACAGACTGAAGACAGACTGAAGACAGACTGAAGAAGACAGACTAAAGACAGACTGAAGACAGACTGAAAACAGACTGAAGACAGACTGAAGACAGACTGAAGACAGACTGAAGACAGACTGAAGAAGACAGACTAAAGACAGACTGAAGACAGACTGAAAACAGACTGAAGACAGACTGAAGACAGACTGAAGACAGACTGAAGAAGGACTGAAGACAGACTGAAGACAGACTGAAGACAGACAGAAGACAGACTGAAGACAGACTGAAGACAGACTGAAGACAGACTGAAGACAGACTGAAAACAGACTGAAGACAGACTGAAGACAGACTGAAAACAGACTGAAAACAGACTGAAGACAGACTGAAGACAGACTGAAGACAGACTGAAGAAGGACTGAAGACAGACTGAAGACAGACTGAAGACAGACTGAAGACAGACTGAAGACGGACTGAAGACAGACTGAAGACAGACTGAAGACAGACTGAAGAAGACAGACTGAAGACAGACTGAAGAAGGACTGAAAACAGACTGAAGACAGACTGAAGACAGACTGAAGACACACTGAAGACAGACTGAAGACAGACTGAAGACAGACTGAAAACAGACTGAAGACAGACTGAAGACAGACTGAAGACAGACTGAAGACAGACTGAAAACAGACTGAAGACAGACTGAAGAAGGACTGAAGACAGACTGAAGACAGACTGAAGACAGACTGAAGAAGGACAGAAGACAGACTGAAGACAGACTGAAGACAGACTGAAGACGGACTGAAGACAGACTGAAGACAGACTGAAGAAGGACTGAAGACAGACTGAAGAAGACAGACTGAAGACAGACTGAAGAAGGACTGAAAACAGACTGAAGACAGACTGAAGACAGACTGAAGACAGACTGAAGACAGACTGAAAACAGACTGAAGACAGACTGAAGACAGACTGAAGTCAGACTGAAAACAGACTGAAGACAGACTGAAGACAGACTGAAGAAGGACTGAAGACAGACTGAAGACAGACTGAAGAAGGACTGAAGACAGACTGAAGACAGACTGAAGACAGACAGAAGACAGACTGAAGACAGACTGAAGACAGACTGAAGACAGACTGAAAACAGACTGAAGACAGACTGAAGACAGACTGAAAACAGACTGAAAACAGACTGAAGACAGACTGAAGACAGACTGAAGACAGACTGAAGAAGGACTGAAGACAGACTGAAGACAGACTGAAGACAGACTGAAGACAGACTGAAGACGGACTGAAGACAGACTGAAGACAGACTGAAGACAGACTGAAGAAGACAGACTGAAGACAGACTGAAGAAGGACTGAAAACAGACTGAAGACAGACTGAAGACACACTGAAGACAGACTGAAGACAGACTGAAGACAGACTGAAAACAGACTGAAGACAGACTGAAGACAGACTGAAGACAGACTGAAGACAGACTGAAAACAGACTGAAGACAGACTGAAGAAGGACTGAAGACAGACTGAAGACAGACTGAAGACAGACTGAAGAAGGACAGAAGACAGACTGAAGACAGACTGAAGACAGACTGAAGACAGACAGAAGACAGACTGAAGAAGACAGACTGAAGAAGACAGACTGAAGACCGACTGAAGACCGACTGAAGACAGACTGAAGACAGACTGAAGAAGGACTGAAGACAGACTGAAGACGGACTGAAGACAGACTGAAGACAGACTGAAGACAGACTGAAGACAGAGTGAAGACAGACTGAAGACAGACTGAAGAAGACAGACTGAAGACAGACTGAAGACAGACTGAAGACGGACTGAAGACAGACTGAAGACAGACTGAAGACGGACTGAAAACAGACTGAAGACAGACTGAAGACAGACTGAAGACAGACTGAAGAAGACAGACTGAAGACAGACTGATGAAGACAGACTGAAGACAGACTGAAGAAGGACTGAAGAAGGACTGAAGAAGGACTGAAGAAGGACTGAAGACAGACTGAAGACAGACTGAAGAAGACGGACTGAAGACAGACTGAAGACAGAAGACAGACTGAAGACAGACTGAAGAAGACAGACTTAAGAAGACAGACTGAAGACAGAAGACAGACTGAAGACAGACTGAAGAAGACAGACTTAAGAAGACAGACTGAAGACAGAAGACAGACTGAAGACAGACTGAAGACAGACTGAAGAAGGACTTATAGCCCCAATATTTCTGGTGTGAAGACTCTACTTTTCCTGATAAGCCCACCTTACCACCTATCAGATCAGTCCTACATCTGACGTACATAAGCAAGTAAAGTCGAGTCTTAAATTGACTTAAACCGTGACAGGATTGGTCCTAACCGGCCTGGCTGGAGTGCATGAACCTGCCCTCTGTCATCCACACATCACATTGATATTCTGGCCATGTGGACGATGCTCTGGTCTGAAGACAAAGTTCTAGATCAGATGACGAGAAAGCAGAGCCCATTAATTTATGTCCTTGTCTTGTGTCTTAAATGTAGTTTCTTGATTATTTTGTGTCTCTGCAGTCCTTTGTTTTTGTTTGTCTCTTTTTGTACCCGGGCTGCTGTAACAGTTGGTTGGGGGGCGCATTATAAATAAAAATAACATAACATAACATAACCCAGGGTTACAGGAGGGTAACTATGACCTTGCAGGCAGCCGGTGCTTCCTGACCACCCAGAGAGAGTCCTACCACCCCCATCCTCTAGAGGGAGCCCCGCGGGCCGTGAGACGCCGGAGGCACAGAGGGAGGGAGGAGAGGGAGGAGAAAGGGCGAGGGAAGGATGAGGTGGAAGGAAAAGAGGAGGAGGGAGAGAGAAAGAGGGGCGTGGACGAGGAAGGAGTGAGAGCAGAGAGGGAGGAGGTGCTGTCTCTGTACCAGCAGGACTTCCCTCCTCCCTCCAACCCCCGCAGGAAGAGGAGCCCCACCTGGCCTCAGCCGGACAACATGGCCATCAACCCTGCCCTCAGGTACGTGTGTGTGTGTGTGTGTGTGTGTTCATCAACCCTGCCCTCAGGTACGTGTGTGTGTGTGTGTGTGTTCATCAACCCTGCCCTCAGGTACATGTGTGTGTGTGTGTGTGTGTTCATCAACCCTGCCCTCAGGTACGTGTGTGTGTGTGTGTGTGTTCATCAACCCTGCCATCAGGTACATGTGTGTGTGTGTGTGTGTTCATCAACCCTGCCCTCAGGTACGTGTGTGTGTGTGTGTGTGTGTGTGTGTTCATCAACCCTGCCCTCAGGTACGTGTGTGTGTTCATCAACCCTGCCCTCAGGTAAATGTGTGTGTGTGTGTGTGTGTTCATCAACCCTGCCCTCAGGTACATGTGTGTGTGTGTGTGTGTGTGTGTGTTCATCAACCCTGCCCTCAGGTACACGTGTGTGTGTGTGTGTTCATCAACCCTGCCCTCAGGTACGTGTGTGTGTGTGTGTGTGTTCATCAACCCTGCCCTCAGGTACGTGTGTGTGTGTGTGTGTGTGTGTGTGTGTTCATCAACCCTGCCCTCAGGTACATGTGTGTGTGTGTGTGTGTGTGTGTGTTCATCAACCCTGCCCTCAGGTACGTGTGTGTGTGTGTGTGTTCATCAACCCTGCCCTCAGGTACATGTGTGTGTGTGTGTGTGTGTGTTCATCAACCCTACCCTCAGGTACGTGTGTGTGTGTGTGTGTGTGTGTGTGTGTGTTCATCAACCCTACCCTCAGGTACGTGTGTGTGTGTGTGTGTTCATCAACCCTGCCCTCAGGTACGTGTGTGTGTGTGTGTTCATCAACCCTGCCCTCAGGTACGTGTGTGTGTGTGTTCATCAACCTTGCCCTCAGGTAAATGTCTGTGTGTGTGTGTGTGTTCATCAACCGTGCGCTCAGGTAAATGTCTGTGTGTGTGTGTGTGTTCATCAACCCTGCCCTCAGGTAAATGTCTGTGTGTGTGTGTGTGTGTGTGTTCACGAGTGACTCCCAAATTGGGAGAGGGGGAGGGGGGGTTTCACATAATCTCAGATTCAGATGATTGATCACAGATTCAGATGATTGATCACAGATTCAGATGATTGATCACAAATTGAGATGATTGCATTCTTAAGCAGTGCTGGACACAAGGCCCATTCTATAATAATGCCATCCGGATTCCTGCATGGGCCCCCCCCTCAGCTAGAGCCCCCCCTCAACTCACCCTGCCTGTGTGTGTGTGTGTGTGTGTGTGTGTGTGTGTGTGTGTGTGTCTGTCCCCACAGGGCAGAGTTCAGGACAGTCCAGAGAGACGCCTACCCGTTATGGTCTTTAACACAACACTACAAACCCATCGGCAGACTGAGGGCTACCGGACAACCAGGCACTTACCCTAAGTGACCCTCCAATTCGGACAACCAGGCACTTACCCTAAGTGACCCTCCAATTCGGACAACCAGGCACTTACCCTAAGTGACCCTCCAATTCCTCCCCTCAACTCCCCGACTTCCTCTCGTCTAGCAGAACCATAACGCAATGACTGCATCTCAATACAGGAGACTATTCTATCTCTGATACTGGCAATGTTGTAGTACGGTTAAATATACAAACACAACCACATAACCCAAACTAACCCAGTAATCTGTATACTGTACCTCCCAGCCAAGATCAATCTGAATGACTCAACTGACTCAGTGGCTCTTTCTATGTGTACAGTAGAGTTTACATGGTAGCAAATGTAGTTATGAATAATGACAAAAGATCGAATATTACAGCACTGTGACTGACAAGCCAGTTTGGACTTTCAACCTGTAGATGGATGGAAAAGTGCTTTGAAATCATGTCGGAGGACACAGTGACATAGAAAAACAGCTGATTTAATAAACAAATGTGAAACACAGACATGGGTGTGTCGGCTCCGTGATTCAACCGAGCGTTGGTGAAGCTGTCTCTTCCGTCTACTGCAGGGCAGGAGAACACACACTGCAGGGCAGGAGAACACACACTGCAGGGCAGGAGGACACACAGCCCAATGCATCGCTATCACTCACACTGGGGTTTCCTAGGTCTTCTACTGGCCATGTGAGCTCCTCATAGCGCGCGTGTGTGTGTGTGTGTGTGTGTGTGTGTGTGTGTGTGTGTGTGTGTGTGTGTGTGTTGTATGGAGAATGAGATGAACCTGCCTGTGTTTCACAGAGCAGTCTTTAGTCTGATGTCCCTCCTCCGTCCGTCCCTCTGTCCTCTAGCGACCGGTCAGAGAAGGTCCTGTGAAGGTCCTGTGAAGGTCGTGTGAAGGTTGTGTGAAGGTGCTGTGAAGGTGCTGTGAAGGTCCTGTGAAGGTGCTGTGAAGGTCGTGTGAAGGTCGTGTGAAGGTGCTGTGAAGGTCGTGTGAAGGTCCTGTGAAGGTCCTGTGAAGGTCCCGTGAAGGTCCTGTTCTCTACATGTCTTCCACGCTCCACTTGTAAGCCATGTCCTCCACGGCCTTCTTGTCAGCCATCCTGCTGTAGCGCTTCTGTTCAAAGCCGTTCGATCTGAGAAGAACAGAAACGCTGCTCAAACACACCGGCCTTCAAAGAGACAGGGACACACACTAACACACACTAACACACACTAACACACACTAACACACCGGCCTTCAAAGAGACAGCATCCACTCCCACACACGGACACACACTAACACACACTAACACACACTAACACACACTAACACACACTAACACACTAACACACTAACACACACTTACACACCGGCCTTCAAAGAGACAGCATCCACTCCCACACACGGACACACACTAACACACACACACACGGACACACACTAACACACCGGCCTTCAAAGAGACAGCATCCACTCCACACAGGGACACACAGGGACACACACTAACACACAGGGACACACACTAACACACAGGGACACACACTAACACACACAGGGACACACACTAACACACACAGGGACACACACTAACACACAGACAGGGACACACACTAACAAACACAGGCTAAAGACACACACACACAGACAGGGACACACACTAACACACACAGGCTAAAGACACACACACAGACAGAGGGGACACTAACACACACAGGCTAAAGACACACACACACAGACAGGGACACACACTAACACACACAGGCTAAAGACACACACACAGACAGGGACACACACTAACACACACAGGCTAAAGACACACACAGACAGGGAGGGACACACACTAACACACACAGGCTAAAGACATACACACAGACAGGGACACACACTAACACACACAGGCTAAAGACACACACACAGACAGGGAGGGACACACACTAACACACACAGGCTAAAGACACACACACAGACAGGAACCACTCTAACACACACAGGCTAAAGACACACACACAGACAGGGACACACACTAACACACACAGGCTAAAGACACACACACAGACAGGGACACACACTAACACACACAGGCTAAAGACCCACACAGACAGGGACACACACTAACACACACAGGCTAAAGACACACACACAGACAGGGACACACACTAACACACAGGCTAAAGACACACACACACAGACAGGGAGGGACACACACTAACACACACAGGCTACACTAACACACACAGACAGGGACACACACACACACAGGCTAAAGACATACACACACAGACAGGGAGGGACACTAACACACACAGGAGAAAGACATACACACAGACAGGGACACACACTAACACACACAGGCTAAAGACACACACACACAGACAGGAAGACACAAACATTTAGCACCTATTATATTTGTATTCAGTGGTAGTTTTTTACTTTAGCACTAGGTGGTGCTATAGTCAAGATTTCCATGTGGACTAGTCATAAAAAATAGCAACTCTAGCAAGGCTTGTGAGCCAATAGTATATGAGATTAGTAGATTGATAGATTAGAGTCCTGATCGCTCGCGCCTCCCGACATGCTGCGTGGTACCAGCGTCACAGTCCTACCAACGTCACAGTCCTACCAACGTCACAGTCCTACCAGCGTCACAGTCCTACCAGCGTCAAAGTCCTACCAGCGTCACAGTCCTACCAGCGTCACCGTCCTACCAGCGTCACAGTCCTACCAGCGTCACAGTCCTACCAACGTCACAGTCCTACCAGCGTCACAGTCCTACCAGCGTCACAGTCCTACCAGCGTCACAGTCCTACCAGCGTCCCAGTCCTACCAACGTCACAGTCCTACCAGCGTCACCGTCCTACCAGCGTCACAGTCCTACCAACGTCACAGTCCTACCAGCGTCACAGTCCTACCAACGTCACAGTCCTACCAACGTCACAGTCCTACCAACGTCACAGTCCTACCAGCGTCAGTCCTACCAGCGTCACAGTCCTACCAACGTCACAGTCCTACCAGCGTCAGTCCTACCAGCGTCAGTCCTACCAACGTCACAGTCCTACCAGCGTCACAGTCCTACCAGCGTCACAGTCCTACCAACGTCACAGTCCTACCAGCGTCACAGTCCTACCAACGTCACAGTCCTACCAGCGTCACAGTCCTACCAGCGTCACAGTCCTACCAGCGTCACAGTCCTACCAGCGTCACAGTCCTACCAGCGTCACAGTCCTACCAGCGTCACAGTCCTACCAGCGTCACAGTCCTACCAGCGTCACAGTCCTACCAACGTCACAGTCCTACCAACGTCACAGTCCTACCAGCGTCAGTCCTACCAACGTCACAGTCCTACCAGCGTCACAGTCCTACCAACGTCACAGTCCTACCAACGTCACAGTCCTACCAGCGTCACAGTCCTACCAGCGTCACAGTCCTACCAGCGTCACAGTCCTACCAGCGTCACCGTCCTACCAGCGTCACAGTCCTACCAACGTCACAGTCCTACCAGCGTCACAGTCCTACCAACGTCACAGTCCTACCAACGTCACAGTCCTACCAACGTCACAGTCCTACCAGCGTCAGTCCTACCAGCGTCACAGTCCTACCAACGTCACAGTCCTACCAGCGTCAGTCCTACCAGCGTCAGTCCTACCAACGTCACAGTCCTACCAGCGTCACAGTCCTACCAGCGTCACAGTCCTACCAACGTCACAGTCCTACCAGCGTCACAGTCCTACCAACGTCACAGTCCTACCAGCGTCACAGTACTACCAACGTCACAGTCCTACCAGCGTCACAGTCCTACCAACGTCACAGTCCTACCAACGTCACAGTCCTACCAGCGTCACAGTCCTACCAGCGTCACAGTCCTACCAACGTCACAGTCCTACCAGCGTCACAGTCCTACCAGCGTCACAGTCCTACCAACGTCACAGTCCTACCAGCGTCACAGTCCTACCAGCGTCACAGTCCTACCAACGTCACAGTCCTACCAGCGTCACAGTCCTCCCAACGTCACAGTCCTACCAGCGTCACAGTCCTACCAGCGTCAGTCCTACCAGCGTCACAGTCCTACCAGCGTCAGTCCTACCAGCGTCACAGTGCTACCAGCGTCACAGTCCTACCAGCGTCAGTCCTACCAGCGTCACAGTCCTACCAACGTCACAGTCCTACCAACGTCAGTCCTACCAGCGTCACAGTCCTACCAACGTCACAGTCCTACCAACGTCACAGTCCTACCAGCGTCACAGTCCTACCAGCGTCACAGTCCTACCAGCGTCACAGTCCTACCAGCGTCAGTCCTACCAGCGTCACAGTCCTACCAGCGTCACAGTCCTACCAACGTCAGTCCTACCAGCGTCACAGTCCTACCAGCGTCACAGTCCTACCAACGTCACAGTCCTACCAGCGTCACAGTCCTACCAACGTCACAGTGCTACCAGCGTCACAGTCCTACCAGCGTCACAGTCCTACCAGCGTCACAGTCCTACCAGCGTCACAGTCCTACCAGCGTCACAGTCCTACCAGCGTCACAGTGCTACCAGCGTCACAGTGCTACCAGCGTCACAGTCCTACCAGCGTCACAGTGCTACCAGCGTCACAGTACTACCAGCGTCACAGTCCTACCAGCGTCACAGTCCTACCAGCGTCACAGTCCTACCAGCGTCACAGTGCTGTCGGCTCACCAGCCATGTTGAAGATGCCCCAAACCAGACAGAGGTATGCAGGACGTTCTTGTCAAACCCGTCAACATTTCTTAAATTAATATATTCAGACTCAATATTTTTTTATGTGGGGGGTGGGGGGGGGGGCAATGCTTTTATTCTGCACCTTTCTAAAAGCTCTGTGGATGTATTATTATTTTTTATTTTTTTTAATGATTTGTCATTTTGTCGTATTATATAGGTATATAAAAGTCATATTGTAGTAGTGCACTTCACTACCTACGCTGAATTAGGGCTGTATATCATCTTGGATTTCGCGATACGATACGCATCACGATACACAGGTCACGATTCGATACGTATCACGATACAGAGGTCACGATACAATACAATACAATACGATACAATACGATACGTATTGCGATACACACATCATTTACTGAAAGATTTTAAGTGTTCAAGACTGAAAACTGAATGGCTCAAATGCACTATATAGAAAACTCAAACTCAATGACTGGACAGAGAGCTAGCTAATAAATATTTTACATTTGATATCCATGCTTTTTAAACTGTCAACATTGTAGTATTTATGGTTTTTCAAAATTATTTATATGTATGCTTTTTTAACTTAATATTGTAGAATATGCTTTTTAAACTGGATTTAAAAATTTAAATAAAAGAATAAAATAAAATAAAAATAAAATAAAATTTTACAGCGCCCGGCTGTATCGATACTCCGGGCTGAAAGATCGATACAGTATCGCGAGACTACGTACCGCGATGCATCGTTGTATCGATACAATCCTACAGCCCTACGCTGAATGGGCTTATTGTCGTAGTGCGCTTCACTACCTACGCTGAATGGGCTTATTGTCGTAGTGCGCTTCACTACCTACGCTGAATGGGCTTATTGTCGTAGTGCACTTCCCTACCTACGCTGAATGGGCTTATTGTCGTAGTGCGCTTCACTACCTACGCTGAATGGGCTTATTGTATGTCAGTGTGGATGAAGTGCTGAATGACTGGACTGCAGACTGAGTCGTACCTGTCCACTCCATCCCAGCGGAAGCCTGGTGGAAGGTTGAAGCGGTTTGGCGGCGGGACTGGTCCTTTATAGCGAGGTTTCTCTGGAACAACAACAACAACAACAACAAATCAACAACCAGAGGGGTCATGAGAGACGGTATAGGACACGCACAGTAGAAGATGAAGCACGCGAGAGAGAATGATAGAAGCTCTCGTCAGTGTATGGTGTCGTGTCTGACCTTTCACCCCTCGTATCTTGGCATCGCGTTCTTTTTTCCGCCGGAGCATGGCCGCCATGGGGTCTCCCTCCCTCTCCTGCTCCCTCAGCATGCGGTCCAGGTCCGCGTCGTCGCGATGGCGTGCCAGGGGCTTCTGGGATTCGCGCACGGCGTCCTCGACGTTCTGCTGCTGCATCTGGCCCTGCGCCAGCCTGCCCAGCGAAAGTGCACGTGTGCGCACGCACACAACAGAATTACACGTGCGCTACTTCCGTCCTTCAGCAGCTTTACAGACACACAGACGCACACACCCACTTTCTCTCTCTCTCTCTCACCCTTTCTCTCTCTCTCTCTCACCCTCTCTCTCTCACCCACTTTCTCTCTCTCTCTCTCTCACCCTCTCTCTCTCACCCACTTTCTCTCTCTCTCTCTC
>NC_140248.1:3616095-3617147 GCF_949987555.1 Borostomias antarcticus | reverse complement strand
ACCCTACTCACCCTTTTCCAGCCACTTTAACTCGTCTCTTTTTAACCTTCTTGTCCTTAGACTTCTTGTCATCCCCATCAGCAGATATATAGCGTTTCAGATACTCAGCTTTGGAGATAGCCGCTCCTTTACTGCTGCTTGTGGACGCAGCCATCTTGAAACAGACTTCCGTTGTTGAAGTACGGACTATACCGAGGGACAAAAAGTATAATGAGATTCTCAATGTTTTCGAATGGCTTCGCTTCTTCGTGTGTGTACGCGTGCGTGTACGTGTGTGTGTACGTAAATAAGTAAGTACATAAGAAAGCATTTTTATGGGAATAGTTTTATTGAGTGGTATGATGATAATGATGATTTATAAGCAGGAGGATAATGATGATTTATAAGCAGGATGTCATTGGGTCCACACATCAGTGGACCACTGGACCTGCCCGCACGCACGCACACACACACACACACACACACACACACACACACACACACACACACACACACACTTTGTGCTAAATAGCGACAGCACGGTTAAGGCACAAAATATTGTACCATGTCAATCTCTTATATGGCATAGCACTAGTACACATTTATTATGTTTCTTGTCAACATTGTTATTGACACATCATGGCTCTCTAGGTACTCGATTCCTGCAGCTCAGTATCCCATTAAAGCTGACTGAAAGTGTGCATATGTGTACTGTTACAAGTCTTTCTGTATAACTGTTATTTTGTGTGTGGGATATAAAGCAAGAGATCTGGAAGCAAGTTTGTGAGGGTGATTACTTTGAGTGACACTGAAGCATTCCTTGATGTAAAGAGGTTATAGAGGTGAGCAATAGGTCGTGGTGTGTATGTCAGTGTGTGTGTGTGTTTACGCATGTGCATATGTGAGTGCGTGTGCGTGTGTTTGTGTGTCAGTGGAAGGGCAGGCTGTAGATGTGTGTCAGACAGACAGACAGCAGAAGAAACATCATCCATTGGCAGCTCTGTAGGAACACGCTGACAGCCGAGCAAAGCAGCAGATGTTCTGGAAAAGAGAGACACAACAACAGGTTAGAT
>NC_140248.1:3596095-3611095 GCF_949987555.1 Borostomias antarcticus | reverse complement strand
GTTCCATTTTTGACGGTTAGGTTCCTCCCGCAACATCTACTTCTCTTCCATGTTTTCTGGCCTGTTCTCAGGCTGCTTATCTGCTCCTGGTAGTCTCTTCTCTCCCCACTGGGCAGGTCCACATAGAGCGGTCAGCCAGCGAGCTCTCGGAAGGTGAGGAGGGAGTCCCTGTCCTGGTTCAGCAGGGTGAAGGTGCGGTGGGACACCACACAGCCAGGGCGCCAGCAGCACGTACAGGCTCTTGAACTGAACCCGGTCCATCCCTGTACTGCTCCACGTAGGGCCGGCCCGGGTCGTGCTGCTGGAGGGCTCACCTCGGCGCTCCCCCAGTACAGGCTGATGAAGTGCTCCATCTGTGGATCCACAGATGAGAGAGACAAACAGAGACAAAACAGAAGAGCAAAAAGAGAGTCCTCTGGTCTGGTCTCCCTGTTCCCTTCTTTGGTCAGGAACGGTTATCAGCAGTCTGTAGGAGATACTCAGAAATATGGTTAAGCGCAAGCTCCTGCTTTGGGGAAAAAATGTTGTTATTCTGTCAGGAAAACTTAAACAGGGTGACTGTTCAAGTGTCATTTAGAGCCAGTCTGCAGTAGCCTACAGTGACATCAGGGGCAGTGTTAGAATGACTTCCCCAGTCATGATCAAGGCAATTGGATTTGGCTCTAGCAGTTCTCTTGCGATTTTATGAAAAGAAAATAACCCATATTCTCGTCTCAACAAAACAACACCCTCTAAGGGTGAA
Organism: Borostomias antarcticus; assembly: GCF_949987555.1. NCBI lineage: Eukaryota > Metazoa > Chordata > Actinopteri > Stomiiformes > Stomiidae > Borostomias > Borostomias antarcticus. The sequence goes on along the minus strand of NC_140248.1, from coordinate 3,610,353 downwards.
AGCAAAAATTTCCTGAAGTCAGGATAAAAATAGAGATGAGGCAAAGAAAAATGACACTAAAATGAACTGGCTTCATTTACAATTAACTAATCAAAAAACTCCATCAAAGCTTCATTTGTAGAGCTAAAATTTGTATATCTAAAACCTCCCTCTTCTGCATTTGAGGACAGAGTATTTGGGCACTGCTCCTGTTTCATACTTATCTGTCGCTCACAGTGAGTTGGTGACATGGCGTTGGTCTGCATCTCACGAAACCCAGATCGCCCATCTGTAGGGAAACAGGCCAGTAACCTCCGGTGTCCTGTGCCCGTCTCCTGGTTCGGCATTCACCCATCACTCCCGGAACGACAGTTGTCTGTAAAATACCACTCAGAAAAAACACTCAGGCCCGATGAATGTGCCTCAAACTATAAACATGAGATATTTAACATACTCATTTAAAAAATATATAATTGGGTTATGAGATGGTGCATTCAGATTAAGATACTGGCAACCCTTATCTATTCCCCCCACTATTATGCACAAACCCTTATGTCTTAAGCTACATATCAGAAAGAGAGACAAAACAAACAACAGTTAAACAGACCAATAGCAGGTTCCAATGTCCCCAGGAAGGCATGATCCAGGCTCCTCAAAGACCTGCCGCCCAGGGTCCATAGCACCTGAAAATTAAGACTCAAAACACAGACTGGGTTCAATAGCAGAGGAGAAGGCCTAATGCCAGCTCCTCAAAAAACACATTATCATTATATGAATGAAAATTCATACAGTAGAAATGCATAAAACGAACAGCTTATGGCCATTCATTGACTATTGAAACAAAACTCCTGAATCAAACACCTATTCAACCCTGTCAGACTTTTGAGTTCGCTCTACATCTATTTTATCCTGTTTATTTACCTTAAAAATTAAAACTCTCTATCTTGGCTAGTTTAAAATCACCCTTATGGGTTGTTCAAGGGAAGTCCAGCAGGTGGCGCTCGACTTCAAAATCGGAGGCTCTTCCTTCCGGACCTGTTCGGACAAATACCTCGTAGAAAGAAGGGGCGTGGCTAATGGCGCAACAAGTCGAGGGGGGAATCTAATTTTAAATCAGAGTTATTCTGCTGGGGAAATGGTGGAGAGACTGTTTGCTGAATCTCCTTATCTTTCCTTCCTGACCTAAAAAAAAAAAAAACTCTCTCGTTCTACTCTCCCAAATCTTAAAAACAGACCAGTCTAGAGAATTAACTCTACTTTTCCCTTAACCCTCTAGCTGAGCCCGAATCTTAGAATTTAACACTAAAATGTCAGATGTGGATGTAAGAAATCGAAAATGCTTTAGCACATAACGAAATCTGCCACAAACGCTCGCAGAAATATGCTTCAGTGCAACAATCACATCAGGCTAGACGTTTGCAGTAGAATTCTTTACATCCTCTAGCATATCTTAATAGCTAGTGTTACGGGGACACCTAGTGGTGATCCCAAAATGTTGCATGTATGACCCGGATGTGGTCTTTGGTTGTGCGCGGGGAAATTTAAAGAAACAAATCCCAAATAATCACGACGCAGCCTAAAACCCCAAAACAGCAATGAAAAGAAACCTTATGGTTAACTCACGGCGGGAAAGAATACAATTTCGAAAGAAACACACATTAAACCGCTAATTAACTCACCCAGCAACTGGTCCTTTGTTGTCCCTCTGGCTCGGGCGGGATCACCGGGACAGTGTTTTCCTGCGTCTCCTAGGCAACCAGCTAGCCTACTGGAAAAGTATACAAAATACTTACGATATAAAGCAAGAGCCGAAGCTCAAAAAATGCCACTGTGCCGGCGAAAATAGCGCTAGACAAACAAAGACACACACGACAAAAAACAGACACTCCGGAGATTAGCTGGTAATCGCACTCACTGCGAACTTCAACCCATTTGGAAATCGCACTCACTGCGAACTTCAACCCATTTGGAAATCGCACTCACTGCGAACTTCAATCCTGTGGGAATCGCACTATCTGCGAACTTCAACCCTGTGGAAAACAAATACTTACAATACTTTACTTGGATCCATGGCGCGCATAACAAACAATAATCAAGAGCCGAGGCTCAAACAGTGAACACATAAGACGACCAACCCCCCGTGCACATGCAAGAGAGAACGTAGCAGACACACGGGAACGCAAACAAAGGATGACCAAACGACGACCAAAACCGACTAATATACGACTTAACACACAAACATGAAACAAAGGCCCACGTTTACAACAAATCATTCTCGGCTGCACTAGCAATTTGGTCCAGGCTAAACCTTCCGTTTAGATCCTACCAAATTGTACAGCCCCTCTGGTCAAAATCTCTACCAGAAACGCGGATTGCAAAACTCTCAATTCCGCCCTGTAGCTACATCTCCATTGAGCAAAAACTCTCTCAACGTGCTCTCGGTTAAAACTCTCCCGCGACCGGCCAAAAGGAAACCTGTTCTGTGCCAAACTCTCACTTGAACAGCTGATACCCTCGTAACGAAACAAGGACGAAGTCAAAGGACAATACGATATAAATATATATATTGCTGTTCACATCTCCTTGGATAGTTACTTACTAAATACCCACGCTGGGGTTTTCCGTTTTCAAACAATCCAGACCAACAAGCTGAACCAAATCAAGGCAAATACAACTCAGAACCACAAGAGGGTTCGTTTAAACGTACCTGTGAGCCTCAAGAATCCAGTGTAAGAACTGAGGAAATAATCTCAACGTGCGCTCTAGCGCAAGAGAGAAAATTGATTTTCCAACGCCCACTATGGACCCGACACGTCTGTCGATCAGTTCATCCACTGGAATCCCGGCAACACGCAGGCAGTGCTCCCATTCCCGTTCGCCAAACTGTGATAGTTATTTTAGACTGGTGTAGTCCAAAGATTTACCAAGATACGTTCAAAAGGTTGAGTCTGGTTTATTGAATGAAATCAATACTTGCGCAAGGACTTCCTGACAAACGCAGCAAAGGTGGTTCAGTCAGAGAAGTGAAGTCAGTCACTTCTGCCCTGGCTTATATTCAGTCTATGCGTCATCATGAGGGGACGGATCTCACACAGTGAAAGGAAGGAATGTGGGATGAAACTCACTTTGAATATGGCTTTGAATAGAGACAAAGGTCTGAGTCAGGGTAGGAAGGACAAGGTGTGGCCTTTCTGACTTGGACAAAAGAGCGAGGCAGAGCTATGCAGAGTGTGTTTACAATTACAAAAGGGGGGAGAGTTGGTGTTTTACATTAGACTGAAACTGGGGTTTGCGGGGGACTTGGGGGGAGGTGATAAATTACAAAGACAAAAGGTTAAGGTGTTTGGATGTAAATTCCTGGACAGTTATCATCAGTGTAACTGCTTTAGCCACTGACCGCTACCATTAATGTTATGGAAGCTGCTGCTAGTTGTTGTGAGCTCATGAGCTAACTGGCTATCCCGCTCTTATTGTGCTGGATTAGCATTGGAAGCATTGGAACTGATGTGTCCAGGCGACAAGACCTTTCTTCATTTATCAGACATTATTTCATGTCATTTCAATTCACAGCTATTTCAGTGGCATGACTAGCTTCCATCCTACCAGTCCTGAACAGAAACAAGCCAGCCAGGCTTGACCTGGCCTGGTTCTGAAAGTGCCTTCACTTTTCCAAACAGTTTCCAACGGAGAGTTCCCAGATGGTTATGCAAAGCGAACTATCTGGCGCGTCAGGTAATAGATATTCTTATATATATGAATATTATTAAGATAATAAAGAATAATTATGCAGGCAGCATCGATGAAGTCTTTGACCTAATAAAACTACGTCAGAGAATCCGGACTACGTGGCACAACCAGACTCCCATCAGCAGCAGCTAAACAGCTGCTCCCTGTTCATCTCCCTGCATCACACGGTCTCTCCTACCTTGCCTCTAACACTGACTAGGTGAGCTAGCTGTTCCTCAGTGTTCCCTACTGTTTGAGCCCATGTCTCTCTTCTTATTTCAAGCTCAAATCCTGTAAATCCGGCCTTGTTAGCTTATTAGCTTGTTAGCTTGCTGGAATATTCTCCATCCTGGTCAGCATTGCCTGCAAGCACATTATTCCCGGACTCCAAGCCCTCTGTAGGAATACATTCTAGCCCATTCCCTGTCCTGTGTAAAGATGCATTCTAGAATATTCCATGTCCTGTGTAAAGATGCATTCTAGAATATTCCATGTCCTGTGTAAAGATGCATTCTAGAATATCCCATGTCCTGTGAAAAGATGCATTCTAGAATATTCCATGTCCCGTGTAAAGATGCATTCTAGAATATCCCATGTCCTGTGTAAAGATACATTCTAGAATATTCCATGTCCTGTGTAAAGATACATTCTAGAATATTCCATGTCCTGTGTAAAGATGCATTCTAGAATATTCCATGTCCTGTGTAAAGATGCATTCTAGAATATTCCATGTCCTGTGTAAAGATGCATGCGTGCTCTGCGTGCACTCCAGCATGTCCTCTGTCCCACCCCTGATGGCTGGTGTGGGGGGTGAGGTCTTAGCTTGCCAGGAGTGTGGAGGCATAGAGGTATACCTGAGCCAATGTCCTCCAGGAGTCTGCCTTACCTCTGGTCTGGCCTGGATACTGCCTGCTCCTCTCCTCGCTGTCTGCTCCTCTCCTCGCTGTCTGCTCCTCTCCTCGCTGCCTGCTCCTCTCCTCGCTGTCTGCTCCTCTCCTCGCTGCCTGCTCCTCTCCTCGCTGCCTGCTCCTCTCCTCGCTGCCTGCTCCTCTCCTCGCTGCCTGCTCCTCTCCTCGCTGTCTGCTCCTTTCCTCGCTGTCTGCTCCTCTCCTCGCTGTCTGCTCCTCTCCTCGCTGTCTGCTCCTCTCCTCGCTGTCTGCTCCTCTCCTCGCTGCCTGCTGGATGAAACTGGGCAGAGCGTGTGTCTCTGGGCTGGTGTACTGTAAAACTGCAGAGCAGACTGTCTGCTCCAGAGAGAGAGGAAGGGAGAGAGGAGGGGAGGAAGAGAGGGAGAGAGAGAGAGAGAGGGGGGGGGTGCGCTGATCGTCAGCTGGCTGGAGAGTGCCGATTCATCTCTCTCCTCTGCAGTGAAAAGGACTGAGCATATAAACACGTTCGCATGCATGCTGCACACACACACACAAACACACGCACACACACACACACACACACACACATACACACACACACATGCTCACAGAGTAGGCTACAGTACAGCATATTATTCTGAACTACATGTACAGCATTGCATCAATTAACTGCACATGACCTCCTTTCCTTTCCTCTCCTCTTCTTTCCTCTCCTCTCGTCTCCTCTGCTGTATGACCTTGTCAGGTTCACTGTTTTATGTCCTTGTCAGGTTCACTGTTTTATGTCTGTAACCCTTTCACCAAACCCCTATCTAGTAATACACTAATCTTCAGCATGGGAAATTACTAGGTGAAAGGAACATCTCAAAACTATGATTCGCCTCACTGTGTTAATAGGCCAGGGTTAGTTTACAAGGTTACTGCTTAAAGTCGCACAGAAACGGACGTTTGAGATCATCTAACTTCCGTAGTTTGACGTATTTCCGACGCAAACAAGCTATGAGGGTGGGACATAATGTTGAGAGGAATTTGATTGGAACATTAACAAGTGGAGGGGTTTTAAGAACTTTAGACAGATTCGATAGAAGGATAGCGTTGATTGACAGGTGTATGTCGTGAGATTATTGGCCTAAAATCTAAGGTACCTTTTTTTGTAATTGCACGTGACCTACCATTTTCCAGGAAGTAAGAAATTATATACTTTGATATAAGATTCCAACAAAAGTAGAATTTTGTAATTTTTGTTTGGCATACATCGTTGGGTCTCTGCTAAAAACTATGATAAACATGCATTTTCAAGGCAGGAAGCGCAGGCTGTGATCTTACCGGTGTCATTATGCTGTCATGTGAAATATATTTATTATTATATTTATATATATTTATGTATATTATATTATTATATATTATATAGATATTATCGCATTCTCAAACCGAATATTGAAACAAAAGCTCCATTTGAGCCAGAACTATTTAGCCGAACGCACTACACCATACCTTTCACACTGTAAACTACACCATACCTTTCACACTGTAAACTTCCGCCGCGGTAGAGCTAGACGATTGTTTACATCCTCCTAGCCATGCCTAACATGTCAACACGTGGGGATGGCGATTCATTTCACAAGACAACATTCTACTGAGATCAGTAAGGGGCTTCCTGGCGCTTCCTTCCTTGAAAATGCATGTTTATCATATTTTTTTGCAGAGGCCCATAGACCTCCATTATAAAGTGGGTGCGTGCACAGAGGAAAAAGGAGCTAGCTTACTACTGCACGGATCGGTTAAATGTTGGTGTGTACGGATCGGTTTCATTGAGGACGAAGCGACATTTGAGCTAAACTTGCTATGACAGCGGTGTTCCCCTTTAACTCTGGGGACAGAAAGCAGGCCTGTGCCCGATGACCTGAGAGGTCTGGATGGTTCATAACGTAGCAGCAGATAAGAAATATATTTTGGCCCTAAATCATTCAATGCTTTATAAACCAACAGCAGTATTTTAAAGTCAATTCTTTGACGGAAAGGAAGCCAGTGTAAGGACCTCAGAAGTGATCCACTTTCTTAGTCTTAGTGAGGACTCTTCTGAATCAACTGCAGCTGTCTGATCGATTTTTTAGAGAGACCTGTAAACACAGCGTTACAGTAGTTTAGTCTACTGACGATACACGCAAGTTTTTCCAGATCCTGCTGAGACCTAAATCCTTTCATCCTTGATATATTCTTCAGGTGACTTTGTAATTGTCTTAATGTGACTGTTGAAATTCAGGTCCGAGTCCATCACTACACCAAGATTTCTGGCTTTGTTTGTGGTTTTTAGCATAACTGATTGGAGCTCAGCGCTGACTTTTAATCGTTCTTCTTTGTCTCCAAAGACAATTACTTCAGTTTTATCTTTGTTTAGTTGAAGAAAGTTCTGGCACATCCAATCGTTGATTTGTTCAATGCACTTACTCAGTGCTTGAATGGGATTATATTCCCTTGGTGATTTGGTGATATAAATTTGTGTGTCGTCTGCGTAGCTATGGTAATATATTTTGTTGTTTTCCATAATTTGAGCTAGTGGGAGCATGTAAATGTTGAAAATAAGGGGCCCCAAAATGGATCCTTAGGGAACTCCACAGGTCATTTTTGTCCGCTCAGCTTTGTAATTGTCTATAGACACAATGTAGTCCCTGTCCTTCAAGTAGGATTCAAACCAGTCTAGCACTGGAACACGAGCTCCTGGCCGCCAACACCTTGTTCCATAAGAAAATGGGCAAGAGATGGTCATTCCAGGACCAAGCTACCGGTATGCTACGTCAGCTGGACTACATACTGGTAAGAAGGAAATGGAGGACGTCCATCCTCAACGCAGAGTCGTACAGTACGTTCAACTCTGTAGGCTCCGACCACCGTGTGGTCTCTGTGAGGCTGCGTCTGAGCCTGAGGGTCCCCAAGAACATCCCGAGGCCCCGGCCCGACTGGGAGGCCTCCAGGCCAGCTACACAGCAGAGGTGAGAAGCCGCTTACAACTGAAGGCCAAAGAGAAAAAGCCTCAGACAACATATGGGCAGTTTCTCGCTGATAACGAGGAGGCAACAAGGAGGTGCCGACAAAGGGGAGACTCAGAGCCTCCCCCAGATCCAAGCACCCAGAGGTCATGAGGGCGCGGGCATGGATGGAGGAGGCACATAGAAGCTTCGAGGAAGAGGGGACCACAGAGAGTCGGGAGGTGTTGAACGAGGCCAAACAGTAGCTGTTCAACACCTACGACAGGATCAAAGGGGAGGAGCTGATGGAGAAGGTGAGGAAGGTGGAGGCGGTGCATGGCGAACGACAGTACAAGGAGTCATGGAAGGTCATAAACAAGATGAGTGGGCGCAAGAGGTCGAGGGAGGGACAACTAGCAGGCTGCAGCCCAGAGGAGAGAGTGGCCTCCTGGTTCACCCACTTCCAGGATCTCCTAGGCACACACCTGACAGTGGAAGGAGCTGAGGAAGAAATACCTGCAGTCCTCACAAATCTTGTGATTGACGATGGCCCCTTTACAGCTACGGAGTTTGCCACAGCGAAGTCCGCTCTGAAGCAAGGGAAAAGCGCTGGGCCGGATGGCATCCCCCCAGAGGTCCCTAAGAACTATGATCTCGTCTCGACAACATCATATTGGAGATCTGCAACCAAGCTCTGATGGAAAACATCAAGCCTGATATATGGTCCCTCTCCAACATCATCCCGGTGCCGAAATCTGGAGATCTGTCTAAACCAGAAAACTATCTATCTATATGGCATTAGCCTGACATGTGTCATAGCGAAAATGTACAACCGCCTGATACTAAACTGGATTCGAGATGCCATTGACCATCACCTGAGGGACAACCAAAATGGCTTCAAAAAAGGAAGGACCACCGTAGCCCACATCCTGGACTTAAGGAGGATCATCGAGGAGGTGAAAAAGAACAACCTAACAGCAGTCCTGTGTTTTATTGATTTCAAAAAAGCATTTGACTCAATACACAGAGGCGTGATGGTCCCTCCTAACCTACTCCAGGCCATAGAGGCCATGTACAGGGGCACAAGAGCCAGAGTGGTAACCCCAGATGGCAACAGTGAGGAGTTTGACATCCTAGCAGGGGTGCTACAGGGGGACACTCTTGCCCCCTTTCTCTTCATTGTAGCCCTGGACTACGCGCTTAGGAAAGCCATCAGTGGGCAGGAGCAGGAGCTTGGCTTCATAATAACACCTAGGAAGTCTAGAAGAAACCCTGCTGTAGTCCTGGGAGACCTGGAATATGCAGATGACATCTGTCTGATGTCCAACCGTGTGGAGCAGGCACAGGAGCTCTTGAACAGAGTAGAGGCAGAATGTGCCAGGGCTGGCCTCAGGTTGAATGCAAAGAAGACTGACACTTCCACTGATCACTTACAACACCCCCCTGGACCACCCACCTCTCAAGACAGCAGGGGGCAATGCTCTGGCAGAAGTTAGCGACTTCAAATACCTGGGTCCCTGGATCAACTCATCAGAACAGGACCTTAAGGTGAGAAAGGCATGAAGGGCCCTGAATGGCATGAATAGTGTGTGGAACTCCAATCTCCCTCGACACATCAAACTGAGCTTCTTCCATGCGACCATGGAGTCTGTCCTCCTATACGGCTGTGAAACATGGACCCTGAAGCCCACCCTGCAGAAGTCTCTGGATGGGTGCTACACCAGAATGCTGTGTGTGGTGCTAAATGTCAACCAGAACGAGCATGTTACCAACAAGCATCTGTATGGGGGGCTACCAAAGCTGAGAGAGAAAGTGGCCTCCAGGAGGATGAAACTTGCTGGCCACTGCCACAGACACCATGAACTTCCAGCCAGCAAGCTGGTGCTCTGGGAGCCAACACCTGATTAAGAGAATGTCCCACACCAACATACATGGATGTACTGAGGAGGGACGCAGGAGTGGAGAGTTCTGCGGAACTGGCTGGATGTATGGAAGACCGAGAGGATTGGAGACTTCGCTGTCAAGCTCGTCTGAGGACGACCTAATAATTACTGTGCCAAAAATTCCCAGCCAGTTTTCCAGTCGACCTAGTAACCGGCACCGGAACCAAACTCCTAGATAGGGGTTGGACCCTGTTCTTCTCCAGAGTTGCTCACGGTATGAGGCGTAAGGCAGGTGTGGCTATACTAGCTAGCCCCCAGCTGAGCGCCTCTGTGCTGGAGTTCACCCCAGTGGACGAGAGGGTCGCCTCCCTGTGCCTTAGGACTGTGGGGGGGGAGGACTCTGACTGTGGTTTGTGCTTATGCACCGAACAGCAGTTCAGAGTACTCAGCCTTCCTGCAGACCCTGAGTGGAGTCCTATTTGGGGCTCCTGCAGGGGACTCCACTGTCCCATTGGGGGACTTCAATGCACAAGTGGGCAATGATGGAGAAACTTGGAGGGGCGTGATTGGGAGGCATGGCCACCACGATCTGAACCCGAGTGGTGTTTTGTTGTTGGACTTCTGTGCTAGTCACAGTTTGTCTATAACAAACACCATGTTCGAACACAAGGATGCCCACAAGTACACCTGGCATCAGAACACCTTAGGCCGAAGATCGATGATAGATTTTGTTATCGTATCAGCCGATCTGAGGCCATGTGTTTTGGACACTCGGGTAAAGAGCTGTCCACTGATCACCATCTGGTGATGAGTTGGTTTCGATGGCGGGGGAAACCTCTGGACAGACCTGGAAAACCCAAGCGTGTAGTGAGGGTGAACTGGGAACGTCTGGAGGAAGTAATTTCAATTGCCACCTAAGGCAGAGCTTCTCTGTCATCCCTGAGGAGGTTGGGGACATCGAGCATGAGTGGTCGGTGTTCAAAGCCTCCATTGCTGAAGCTGCGGCTGGGAGCTGCGGCCTGAGGGCCATAGGTACCTCAAGCGGCGGTAACCCTAGGACACCGTGATGGACAGCGGTGGTCAGGGAAGCCGTCCGACTGAAGAAGGAGGCCTTCCAGGATATGTTAGCCCGGGAGACTCCAGAAGCAGTTGCAGGGTATCGACTGGCCTGGAGGGGTGCGGCTTCGGCCGTGACCAAGGCAAAGCAGCGGGTGTGGGAGGAGTTCGGAGAAACCATGGAGAAGGACTTTCGGTCGGCACCAAATTGTTTCTGGAAGACCATCAGACACCTCAGGAAGGGAAAGGGGGGGACCATCCAAGCTGTATACAGCAAGGAAGGGACACTGCTGACCTCAACTGAGGAGGTTGTTGAGCATTGGAAGGAGCACTTTGAGGAACTCCTGAACCCGACTAATCCACCCTCTACAATTGAGGCAGAGCCGGAAGATGATGGGGGGTCATCGTCAATTTCCCTGGAGGAGGTCACTGAGGTAGTCAAACAACTCCACAGTGGCAAAGCCCCAGGGACTGATGAGATCTGTCCAGAAATGCTGAAGGCGCTGGGTGTTGAGGGGCTGTCTTGGTTGACATGCCTCTTTAACATTGCGTGGAAGTCTGGGTCAGTGCCAAAGGAGTGGCAGACTGGGGTGGTGGTCCCAATATTTAAAAAAGGGGACCAGAGGGTGTGTGCCAATTATAGAGGCATCACATTACTCAGACTCCCAGGGAAAGTGTACTCCAAGGTGCTGGAAGGGAGGGTCCGGCCGATAGTCGAACCTCAGATCGAAGAGGAACAATGCGGATTTCGTCCTGGTCGTGGAACCAACGACCAGCTCTTCACTCTCGCAAGGATCTTGGGAGTTTGCCCAACCTGTCTACATGTGTTTTGTGAACTTGGAGAAGGCTTACGACCGGGTCCCTTGAAAGTTCTTGTGGAGGGTTATACGGGAGTATGGGGTGAGGGGATCCCTACTTAGGGCCATCCAATCCCTGTACACCCAGAGCGAGAGCTGTGTCCGTGTCCTCGGCAGTAGGTCATCTTCCTTTCTGGTGGGGGTTGGCCTCCACCAGGGCTGCGCTTTGTCACCAATCCTGTTTGTGATTTTCATGGACAGGATATCAAGGCGTAGCCGCGCGGAGGTGGGTTTGCAGTTTGGTGAGCTGGGGATCACGTCGCTGCTATTTGCAGATGATGTGGTCCTGATGGCATCATCTGCCTGCGACCTCCAGCACTCTCTGGATAGGTTCGCAACTGAGTGTGAAGAGGCTGGGATGAGAATCAGCACTTCTAAGTCAGAGGCCATGGTTCTCAGCAGGAAACCAGTGGTCTGTCTGCTCCGAGTAGGAAATGAGTCCTTACCCCAAGTGAAGGAGTTCAAGTATCTGGGGGTCTTGTTCACAAGTGAGGGAACCATGGAGAGGGAGTTTGGCCGGAGAATCGGAGCAGCTGGTGCGGTTCTGCAGTCGCTTTACCGCACTGTTGTGACTAAAAGAGAGCTGAGCCAAAAGGCAAAGCTCTCGATCTACCGGTCTATCTTCGTCCCTACCCTCACCTATGGTCATGAAGGATCAGATCACGGATACAAGCGGCCGAAATGAGTTTTCTCCGGAGGGTGGCTGGGGTCTCCCTGAGAGATCGGGTGAGAAGTTCAGTTAACCGGGAGAAACTCGGAGTAGAGCCGCTGCTCCTTTGCGTCGAAAGGAGCCAGTTGAGGTGATTCGGGCATCTAGTGAGGATTTCTCCTGGGCGCCTCCCTAGGGGGGTGTTCCAGGTGTGTCCGGCTGGGAGGAGGCCGTGGGGTAGACCCAGGACTAGGTGGCGGGATTACATCTCCGCACTGGCCTGGGAGCGGCTAAAGATTCCCCAGGCAGAGCTGGTTGATGCTGCCAGGGAAAGGGATGTCTGGGGCCCCCTGCTGGAACTGCTGCCTCCGCGACCCGACCCCGGATAAGCGGATGAAGATGGATGGATGGTTTCTACCTGTTTTGTTAGTCTGTGTATATATAGCCTACATGTAACTCCCCTCTTGTGCTTTGTCTCTTCATTATTTGCTGTAGCTGTGCATTGTCCCTGGTGTTTCTTGCGCCATCTTGTAAGTTTGTAAGATTTGTTCTTTGTTCTCCACTTGTTGAGTGTGTACCTTGGTTTTATGGTTTAGTTTTTGGTTTAGTTTTTTGCCCCTTGTGTTGCCTTTCCACATTTTGTGGAAACTGATGAAACCTCCATGTTACATACACCTGTGACATTTACATGCAGCCCTTGATTGCTTGTCAGTGTGAAACCATCTATGGCTTCTCACATGGCAGGTAGCTCAACAAGAGTTGAATGGAGTAGTAAAGGGAAAATGCATGTTAAGCCCTGTTTTAAGGTTACTTATGATCATATACAATGGTTCAGATCAAAACGTTGACAAAACTAGCACTTTTGAGAAAGTCCGATAATTGCTCTACCACTGTTTTGGTCATACAATGGATGTGGGTGGGCACCGTGAAAAATCATTCAAAAAACATGTTAAACTCTCAATTTCAAAGACAAGAACTCACCGAGGTGTTAGTTGGCGTTCTGACTTATAATTCGCCATAAAGTAAGATTCTAGTTCATCTGGAAAGGCGTTTTTAAATATTTAGCATAGAACTATTTAGTTGCAGCACATACGTGTGTAAACTTCCGCAAACTAGGTAGCCTAGCAACATAAACAATAACAATAGCTACCGTAAGTAGTTCTGCTTCCTGAATCCCCTCTGCGGATTGATCTACACATCTACAACGGTCGCTTCAATACAAGTCAATGGATTTCATAAAATGAAGAATATCTTAATTTATCAGACATTATTTAATGTCATTTCAATTCACAGCTATTTCAGTGGCATGACTAGCTTCCATCCTACCAGTCCTGAACAGAAACAAGCCAGCCATGTACATAAGCCAGGCTGGACCTGGCCTGGTTTCCCTCACTAGGCTACCGGTAGACAGACAGCCCTGTACGGAGCTGTAATTTGTTGTCGGATAGGGGGTGTGTGTATTTCAGCAGGACATAATCTGCCCATGTTCTCTAAGCAGCTTTATCCCCGCCCGCCTGGCCGCTTCGCAGCACGGGGAGTTCATTTCGGCAAGGAACCACACACGGCACGCACTGCGTGGGTTATATATACCGGGTTCAACTCTCTTGTGTCCTAAACTGTGCCCAGGGTCTGCACCGCCAGTTGGGGAACGACCCGGCTTCTCTCTTCTCGCGTGGGGACTCTACTCAAGATATCTTTATGATGTTAGGCACAAAGACTGATTAGCGCCGGTGTCTGTGAGACAGGACGGATCTTTGGAACTAAAGTGTGGAATATAGCCTATCTATACATCGAAAAGCTGGAGACGGTGATTTTGGCATGGAGACCACTGAAGCGTTTTGGATATTCCTGATAACAACTTGTTGTGCTGTCCAAGGTACTAGCCTCCCCCTCCCTCCTGCGTGACCGTTTCTAAGCCTCTTTTCTACAGGTGTGGTTGTTTTGGTTTGCGTTTCAGAGACGCGTTACATTTGGGGAACCCGCGGCTTCTCGTGACGCAGCGCTGCAGCACATTTGTGCGCACACATTCAGCGCGGCGTGTGTGTGTGTGTGTGTGTGTGTGTGTGTGTGTGTGAGAGAGAGAGAGAGAGAGAGAGAGAAACAGATAGATACTTTTGAGAATTGAGAGGGTGACCAAGATTTCGATGGGTGGGTGCACGCGCATCCATCATGTCCCTAGACCTGCATGTACACGGTGACGCACCCCTGATGAAAGGCCTACTCTTTCTGTCCACTGTGCAATGTATGGACGTGTGTGTGTGTGTGTGTGTGTG
>NC_140248.1:3588595-3591095 GCF_949987555.1 Borostomias antarcticus | reverse complement strand
ACCTGACCCCTCTGCTCCTCACCTGTTCTGACCCCATGAGGTACTGAAGGCACATGTGTGTGTGTGTGTGTGTGTGTGTGGTGTAATGTGTTTCTTGCACTTTGTCTTGATGCTTTTAATGTTTCATGTTAAGCACTTTGAATTGCCTTGTTGCTGAAATGTGCTACACAAATAAAGGTGCCTTGCCTTGTGGCACTGGTGGGAATCAGGGAGAGATGCATCCAAACAGGACGCTGGAGACAGAGGACAGTTTACTGCACACGCATTTATGATGCATTTAATTTATATATTCAGCATCATAAATCTCTATTTTTGTGTGATTTTGGCATTTTCGGGCATGCAGGGGTTAATATGTGAAAATTCTCAGGGGATATGACCGAGCACCCTCCTGTATTTTGAAGAGGTTCCCCCAAGCTACAAGAAACAGCAAAGAACAAAATTCCACCCGACAAAACAAGGTTGAACCCCATGGCTCCTGGACTACAGCCCACAAAGGTTCACACAGAGGAGGAATCCAAAGTGCAGTGATAGAGGTATTCTCTCTTGCTGGACTCACAGGAACAACAGATTAACTCGGCCCGGTATGCGGTTGCCCGGTAGTCCGGCGTTTCCCTCGCTGCCGTCTCCACCGGTGCTTTGTGAGTTCTGCTCGTCGGCTCCTTTGTCCTGCCTATGGCAATCAGAGAACTGGGTCTCTCCGTCAAGGCGAGTAGGGGGAAGGGAATGTACCTCCCATTCACTGCAAGTTTCAGCACCGCGCAGCACGCTGGCCATGGTGCTGATCAGCCAGGAGATCTGTCCATGGTTGCCATGGAGTGTGTCTACCACAATGATGAGGTTTTTTTGTGTGTGAGGGTGCTATCATTGCACGTGTGTGTGTACGTGCATCTATGTAAAGAAGTGCATTTAATTTATATAGCACCTTTCACAGATTAAAGGTCACAAAGTACTTCACAATCATCAAATAATTAAAAACACTGAACACTTCAAAACAATAACACATAAAAACAAGGACACATAAAAATACACAGGAGGGTAGACAATGCCTGTCTGAACAGATGAGTCTTTAGCTGTTTTAAGTGTCAACGGAGGCCACAGAACGTAGGTCCAGTGGAAGAGCGTTCCACAGCCTAGGAGCCACGACTTCCACGGCTCGGTCACCTTTAGTCTTGAACGGGGGACGACCCGCAGACCCTGGTCACATGACCTGAGAGACCTGCTAGTGATGTAGGGGTGTAGCAGGTCACATGCCCTGAGACCTGCTAGTGATGTAGGGGTGGAGCAGGTCACATGACCTGAGACCTGCTAGTGATGTAGGGGTGGAGCAGGTCACATGACCTGAGAGACCTGCTAGTGATGTAGGGGTGGAGCAGGTCACATGACCTGAGACCTGCTAGTGATGTAGGGGTGGAGCAGGTCACAGATGAACGCAGGTCACATGACCATGCAGAGCTTTAAAAGTGATGACAAATACTTTAAACTGGACCTGGTCAGCAGCCTTGCAGCAGCGTTCTGGACCGTTTGTAGACGGTCCAGGGAGATGATAGAACAGCATGACCGTTTGTAGACGGTCCAGGGAGATGATAGAGAAGCATGACCGTTTGTAGACGGTCCAGGGAGATGATAGAACAGCATGACTGTTTGTAGACGGTCCAGGGAGATGATAGAACAGCATGACTGTTTGTAGACGGTCCAGGAAGATGATAGAACAGCATGACTGTTTGTAGACGTCCAGGGAGATGATAGAAAAGCATGACTGTTTGTAGACGGTCCAGGAAGATGATAGAGAAACATGACCGTTTGTAGATGATCCAGGGACGACTTGCTGAGGCAGGAGAAAAGGGGATTACAGTAGTCCAAGTGAGATGATAGAAAAGCATGAATAATCATTTCCAGCTCAGCTGGGAGTCTGGCAATATTTCTAAGATGGAAAAAACAATTTCGGTCAGTGATGTGTGTGTGTTTGTGTGTATATAACTGTAAATGTGTGTGTGTTTGTGTGTATATAACTGTAAATGTGTGTGTGTCCGTCCTAGGAGTGTGTGGCCAGTCTGTGGAGATGGACGCAGACGGCCAATCAGGGTATGTGGGCTCCAAGGTGGACCTGCGCTGTGTCTTCATCAACAGTGTCCCTCCGGTCAAGATCTCCCAGGTAAACTTGAGTTATGACACACACACACACACACACACACACACACATGCACACACACACACACACACACACACACACACACACACACACACACACACACACCTTATCTGATATGGCGTTCAAGGAATGGAAACAAAAACCGAAAACGAACGGTATTTTACGAGGAACAGAAACAAGAACGCAAACGAAATGGTCTTTAATTGTTCCAGAACAGAAACGTTCATTTGAAATCTTTAAAACCGGTTCATAACATTATTTTTTCGTTCTTTGTAGTAGGCCTATATAACTTAAAATAATTAAAAAAAAGAAGAAAATACAAAAAAGCTGAGCCTTTTATGGCCGAATAGG
>NC_140248.1:3549542-3574542 GCF_949987555.1 Borostomias antarcticus | reverse complement strand
CCCTCCTGCGCTGTCCAACCGGCCCTCAACTACACCTCCCTGAGCCTGCAGTGCACCTGGCCCGGGGGGCTGCCGCCCCCCTCCCTGCGCTGGACCCCCGGCGTGTGGGCGCTGGGCCAGGAGGGGGCCGGCCTGGGGGACCAGAGGGGCCCCACCAACAACGCCACCGTGCTGCAGCCCGGGACCAAGACCTTCAACAACTCGCTGTTCACCTGCCGCGGCTCCCATCCAGCCCTCGACCACAGCACGCACTGCACCGCACGCACCTGTGAGTACCGGGAGCCTCTCAGCGCGCGTGTGTGTGTGTGTGTGTGTGTGTGTGTGTGCTTGCCTGTGAGTATGTCTGACATGTTCGCCCCTGAGTCACCGAGTCAGAATGAGTTAGAACTAGAAATGTGCAATTTGGGGAAATTGCATGTGTGGTTGACCATTCCGTCATTATTACTTAGTGTTGGGTGTGTGTAGAGTGTGTGCGTGTGTGTGTGTGTGTGTGTGCGTGTGTGTGTGTGTGTGTGTGTGTGTGTCTTGAGTGTGTGTATGTGTGTGTTGGATGTTGTGTGCATGCGCTTGTAGTTCTTCCTCTGGGTTACATTCAACCCTACAATGGCTTTGATTTTAATAATTAATAATCAAGTACACAACATCCAAAGATCTAAGTCAGCTGCAATGTAATGGATTTTAATTTGAGATGTTTTATTCTTAAACAAGGAATCCTGCGAAAAAGAAAATTAGAAGAAATTTAGATTTTACAACCTATGGTTCAAGAGTTACGGACCAAAAGGTAAAGTGGGCTGTTATAGCGCCACCGTGAGGCTCATCAGTGTAATTATTTTTTATTTCTTCTTGACTGTTAACCTCTCTACCAAGTTTGGTAACTGTAGGCCTAAAGGTTTCTGAGATAAGAATATATGAACTGGAGATTTTCCCTATTCCCATTCAAGTCAATGGGGAATTTTAATTCACTAATAAATTAATATAAAATAGAAAGTATATTTCCTGGAGAAAATGTGAGGTGGGCTAGCTGCTGCAGCTGTATGTAACAGCTACTGCTAGAACTACTACAGACCGGGCAATCTCCATGCACCCACCAGCGAAGACTGTGCGTCTCTAGCCCACTCAGGGGCTGAGTTGTGGGGCCTGTGGCGTGGATAGTGGCATGGTGGTGAGACTCCGCCCCTTCAGGTCAGAGCTGGTCATGGACAGTGTACCCCTCTCTGGGCCACCCACTTTCCCCCACAGGTGAAGACTGTGTGTCTCTAGCCCACTCAGCGGCGTGGTGGTGAGACTCTGCCCCCTCAGATCACAGCGGGTCGAGGGCAGTGCAGTGACCTCCGGACAATCTCCATGAGCCCACCGGCAAAGACCGTGTGTCTCTAGCTCACTCAAAGGCTGAGTTGACGGGTCCATGGCGTGGTTAGTGCCGTGATGGCGAGACTCCGCCCCCTCATGTCATAGCAGGTCGCGGACAGTGTAGCCCTCTCTGGGCCACTCACCTGCCTTCATCAGTGACACTCAGGGGAGGTGTGTGGTCTGTGGTGTGATACTATCACTGTAGTCATAAAAGTGTGCCTGTACCTTTAAGAGATCCTGCTCGTGTCCCCAAATTCAAATCCCAACTGACACTCTGAGCAGCCCTTCATTCACTTCAATGTAAAGGCATGCCGGATTCAGACAGCTCTCTCTAAAAAAGTATAAATGTTACAGCTTAGATATTGACACCGTAGGAATCCTGGGAACCTGCTGAACATTTTCATGTATAATATATCTGTGTAGCTATGTAGCCATGTAGCCATGGCGACAAGTTAGAAAAAGGGTAAAAATGCAAAATTAGCAGCTCAAAAGTTAGAGGGTGGGCCCATACGTTTCAATGGTGAGCGCAGTTGCCGACAAATCATCATACCGTGAAAACTATAAGTCACACAGCTTAGATACTTACATTGTACGAATCAGCACAGTTGTGTGAATGGTTTGATGTATAATATGTGTGTGAGTTGTTAAAACCGTAGGAGTGCCAGCAGTTTACAAAATGTGTGAATATTTCCAAAGCAACAGCTGCCACCACTCTAAAAACATAACTTGAGATTTTCCCTATTCCCAAATTCCCCATTGACTTGATTCAAGTCAATGGGGAATTTTAATTCACTAATAAACTAATATAAATTAAACTATCAAAGATATTGCTTAGCAAAGTGGAAGCACATGATTCCCGATGAAGCCGGTCGATTTGACATATGACTCGTGTGTGTGTGTGTGTGTGTGTGTGTGTGTGTGTGTGTGTGTGTGTGTGTGTGCCGTTAGAACTGTGGGAGGAGTAGCGTGGCAAACTTTTGGGGTTGCTCTAGATCCAAACCAACAAATAAAGTCGACCAAGGCTACTAGAGTGTGTTGCCCTTCGGGGCAACCACAATAATACATCGAAAAGATACTTCCTTTCACGAAGAGACTCGTCATTCACGACACGTTGAACGTACCTACGCACAAAACGCCTTCATCAACTTTTACTTTCTTCTTCCCCCCTCTCTCTCTCTCTCTATCTATATATCTCTCTCTCAATCTCTCCCTCTCTCTATCTCCCTCTCTCTCCCCCAGGGTCTCCCCCAGGTGCGCCGGAGTGTTATGCGTACGCCACACGCAACAACCAATACCTGATGCTCTCCTGCTCCTGGGAGGGCGGCGCCCCCCTCTCCCTGCTGTGGTGGGAGGGGCCAGAGGGCCAGGAGCACAGGGGAGGGAAGGAGACCGCCAACATCCTGGTCCTCCGCTCTGAATCCACCCGCAACGGGCAGGCCTACACCTGCTACGCCAGGCACCCCCTCCACCCACAGGACAAGACATGCCGGCTGACGCTGGGTAAGAGCGTATGTCGAAACAAGTGCCCCTCGGAAACCCTGCAGAGGAGGAGCTAGAGTGAGAGGCCCAGCCAGAGCGGGAGGCTTCTCCGACCGTATGTCACGTACGAGGTCGGCCAGAAAGTTATAGATATAGATACTATAGTAACTATAGATGACCATCAGAGATTTGATTTGATTTTTGATTTTTATTTGGAACTCTTTTAGCCCATGGCTATTCTTCCAAGAGTCCATTAAAACACAAGAATACACATACAAAATATACTGCAAAAAAAATTAGGAGAACACTTATTCACACTTAATCACATTTAGCCCTCAATGGGTGGATGATGTTGGTTTCCATTGACCGTCATTTTGTTCTTGGCGAATTGCACAATGTAATCAATAAAGATTTTCAGCTTGGTTATTTTATTAATGGATATCCGCGATGATGATTGATGACTGGCGTTCCCTTAATTTCTTTGAGCAGTGTACATAAAATACATTCAAATCACAAAATACATTATAGAATACATTATAAAAATACATTCAAATCACATGACATAGTAAAGCACATCATAGAGAGAATTAGAGATGATGACGTTCGATGTCAAAACCGCTCATGGAATAAGCTGATCGGTTCTTTCATTTGTCCATCCGTCTGTCCCCTTCTGTCCCCATCTGTCCCCATCTGTCCCCGTCTCTGTCTCAGAGGCTCCGGTGCTGGTGACCCAGAGGAGCATGGTGTCCGTCTACGAGGGCAGCGATGTCCAGCTCACCTGCATCCTGAGGGCCAACTACCCTCCGGCCAGCCACATCACCTGGTTCAACAACCGCAGACAGGAAGTGTGGGACACGCCCAGGAAGTACATGCTGCAGCAGGCGGCGGCGTGGACCAATCTGACGGTGCGGGAGACGGACGGTGGGCAGGACAGCGGCCAGTATTGGTGCTCCGCCATCAATGCGGTGGGAGGGACGGAGATCCCGGTCACGCTATTGGTCAAGAGTAGGAACCACTTTGTCAACAGCTCTCTCTCCCTCTCTCTCTCCCTCTCCCCCTCTCTCTCTCCCCCCCCCTCTCTCTCTCTCACTGTTAATTGTGCTACATGTATAGTCTGGCACTTTGATGACATATCTATCTACTCCCTCTATCTCCCCCCCCCCCCCCCTTCTCACTCTTCCTCCCTCTCTCCCCCTCTCTCTCTCTCCCTCCCTCTCTCCCCCTCTCTCTCTCTCCCTCCCTCTCTCTCTCCCCTCCTCTCTCTCTCTCTCCTCTCTCTCTCTCAGGGTACCCCATGCCTCCAAACGTGACCCTGGTCAGTGTGATGTACAGCAGCCGGCTGCGCAGCGAGGTGGAGGCGGCGTGGATGATCGAGGGGGAGGGGGAGGGGGAGGGGGAGGGGGAGGCGGAGGCGGAGGGGGAGGTGGAGTGGGAGGGGGCGGGGCAGGAAGGGCTCACAGGCTTCATCCTGGAGCGCCGGCGCGTGGAGGACCACGAGGTCCCGGGGAGGAGGAGGGGCGGGGAGCAGGGGGAGAGAGGGGAGGAGGAGAGGAGCAGTTTGCCCTCCTGGCAGAAGGTGGCGGAGCCAGGGCCCGGGGAGCGCGGCCACACCCTGCCCGGCCTCACGCCCACCCTCAACTACCAGTTCCGCGTCACCGCCGTCAACCACCGCACCGTGGGACACCCGTCCCCAGCCAAGACCCCAGGTGAGAGACCCTGTCCCCAGCCAGGACCCCAGGTGAGAGACGGGGAGGGAGAGAGACCAGTTAGACGGGAGACAGTTGAGAGAGAGAGGGGGAGGAAGAGAGAGAGAGAGAGGGAGAGAGAGGGAGAGAGAGGGAGAGAGGTGAAGAGGGAAGGGGGCGGTAGAAGCACAAGCAGGCGGGAGAGGAACAGGTGTGGAACAGGAGAGGAACAGGAGAGGAACAGGTGTGGAACAGGAGAGGAACAGGTGTGGAACAGGAGAGGAACAGGAGAGGAACAGGAGAGGAACAGGTGTATCAGTGGGAATACTGGGAATGTTGCCTTTGATGATGATGTCACAGTTCCATCCTGTCCGTAGGCCGACTGATGATCAATGACCCTGTGAGACTCTAATCGTTTGTTCTTGTTTTTGTCATCCACTCAGGTGAAAGACACACACACACACACACACACACACATCACACACACACACACACACACAATCTCATATCAATCCTCCCCATGTGACACATCCCTCTTCACCCCCCCCCCCCTTCCCTCGCTCCATCCCTCCCTCCAGCCCCCTCTCCGCTCTCCTTTCTCTGTTGTTTGTCTGCTATCTCTTCTGTCCTGCCTGGCCAATCATCTCTCTCCGTTTTAGTCTTCAGGAGAGTGACTACTGCTTGTTCTTGTTATGTCAGTATGAAGTTAGCAGGGGTCAAGGGTCATTCTGTGGAGGGTGTAGACAGGGTTGCAGTTCAGGGCAGGGAAGATAGCTGTCTTATTGTATGGTAACTATGGTAACTAAATCGATGGGCCAGGCCTTCAGTAGACTAATGTTGCCATGAGAGGCAGCCGCGTTGCCATGGTGACTGGTTCGGGTGTGCTGCTTTGCTATGGTAACTATGGTGTGTTGCAGCGGACCCGTCCTTCAACGCGTACCCTGCCGTGATTGGAGCAGCCATCGGGGGGATGATCATCGCCGCCATCGCCACCGTGCTGCTGTTCATGTACATCATACGCAACCGCAACAACAACCCCCGTGAGTCACATCACGTCACGTCACATAACCCTGTCATTTAGCTGACGCCGTTAT
Organism: Borostomias antarcticus; assembly: GCF_949987555.1. Taxonomy (NCBI): domain Eukaryota; kingdom Metazoa; phylum Chordata; class Actinopteri; order Stomiiformes; family Stomiidae; genus Borostomias; species Borostomias antarcticus. The sequence goes on along the minus strand of NC_140248.1, from coordinate 3,568,934 downwards.
CCAAAGTGACTTACAATAATTGCATTTAACGTAGGAAAAGCCAATGTACTACTACTTGCCAGAACTCACAAGTGCATCTCCTTTCTAAAACAAGTGACATAATCTAGTGCTGAAGGCAAAGTGCAAGAATAGCAATCTAAAAATATAATAGGTGCTTAGGGAGGGTTGTGTTAGTACTTCTTGAAGAGATGAGTTTTGAGCCTGCGGTGAAAGATGGGCAGCGACTCTGCTGTCCTGACATCAGTGGGCAGTTCGTTCCACCACTGCGGGGCCAGGACAGAGAAGAGCCGTGACCGTGTCGATCGACCGCAGGGGCCTCGGAGTGACGGGGCAACCAATCACCCTGAGGTAGCAGAGCGTAGCGGTCAGCGGGGGTGTAGGGTTTGACCATGGCCTGGAGGTAGGAGGGGGCTGTTCCTTTCATTGCCCTGTAGGCTATGACCAGAGTTTGACCAAATGCATGCGCACAGACATCTGATTATGCTATTCCATATTTAAAAACTCCAGTGGTAGGCGTACATTTACTCATCAAGCAATAACATTATGGAACCAGCTTCTGGCATCTATCAGAATGCTACCTAAAAGGGATTTCAAGAAACAGCTGAAGACTTTGTTAGATGGTCATTGGAATGAACTAACTCTGGTATTGATATTGTGTATTGTTATATTTTTTATGTAAAACTTATGGAGTGGATTTGTGTTTTACTATGTCATGTGATTTGAATGTATTTTTATAATGTATTCTATATATATTTTGTGATTTGAATGTATTTTATATGTGTATTCTTGTGTTTTAATGAACTCTTGGAAGAATCGCCATTGGCTAAAAGAGTTCCAAATAAAAATCAAATCAAATCACACTCTCACATAAAAGCACAGGTCATGTCTCATATTCTCGTGTGCTTCTACCCACAGGACTACATGACATGCTGTTCGGCATGTGAGTATGAACCTTTATAAAGCACTGCAGCCATGTCACACACGCCATATTATGATGTAGTGTAAAACGAACCTGTGTGTGTGTGTGTGTCTCCAGGCAACACAGCCAGTCCAGAGAGAACATCCACTTCCCAGAGGATGAGGTAGTGGGCGGAGCTGAAGGGGAGGGAGGAGTGTCTGAGCCTGGCTCCGCCCCTAGTCCAGGTAAACGCCACATAAACACGACACGAGCAATGAGCAAACACAAATGAACACAGGTGCACCTCTGTCCATCCGGTCAACACGGTCCTCCTGTCCTGTGGTTTGTAAGCAGGTCTGGCCATGGCGTCCCCCAGGGCGGCGTCCCCGCGAGCCGCCTCCCCCCTGGCCACCGCCCCGCCCCCCGGCCAGGCCCCGCCCCCCGGCCAGGCTCCTCCCCCCGGAGACGGCGACGAACCCGTCAACGTCACCATCACTGTTATGGCAACGGGTTCCTAACATACGACCAGCCCGGAAGGGTTCAAGAGTATCCCACTGTGGGTGGTTAGGGTCAACTTCCACATCTCTCTCCATAGCTCTGGTCTCTCTCATGTATCTCCAGAACACCTGCAGTGCAGTGCAGTGGTATTAGCACCAGAAATACACCTTCAGTTCCTCACCTTGCCTTCATAATCCAGCTGTCACATCCGCGTGATTTTTTTTACCAACCAACTTCTGCCATAACCACGCCCCCGCGAGTTTTCATTGGTTAGGGTTAGGTTTAGGGTTAGGATTAGGGTTAGGGTTGTCCAATGAAAACTCGCGGGGGCGTGGTTATGGCAGAAGTTTGTTGGTAAAAAAAAGCACGCGTCACATCCACAGTTCCCACTCGGTTCGGTACATTTCAACATGTTACACCCGTTTAAGGACTGCAGTCTTTTCAACACATCCCAAATAAACACATAGTAAGATACGATACTGTGTGTGTGTGTATCTTCACTGGGGCACCCTGGCGAGTGGACTGAGCCAGAGGAGCCCGAACCCGATGCTCATCCTGTGGTTCTGAAGAGGAGCGGACGCCATCTCTCTCATCACAAGGCTTTATTTAACCTGACTGAACAAAACTTTATTGAAACGCTTAAGCAACATAACAGAGAACATGAATATACCCTAGACAGACATGACTAGACGCTAGGCAGACATGACTAGACCCTAGGCAGACATGAATATACCCTAGGCAGACATGACTAGACGCTAGGCAGACATGACTAGACCCTAGGCAGACATGACTAGACGCTAGGCAGACATGACTAGACGCTAGGCAGACATGACTAGACGCTAGGCAGACATAATGATAAAGTGCTGCTAGTTTGCTCATCGGTGTAACAGAGCACCTAAAGTAACTGTGGAGGTGGTTACTATGGGAACAGAGTGGTGTCCCGTGTTACTCTCTCCAGCGACCCTCGCTCGCCCACTCACTCACTGGCTCGTCATGAGACAGGAAGTACGATCTTCTGGGTGCTGATGATGTCATTGAGCTTATGTTTGATCTTCAGGAAGAGACGCTTGAACTCCAGACCGTCACCCTGGGAACACACACACACACACACACACACACACACACACACACACACACCACACACACACACACACACACACACACACCACACACACACACACACACACACACACACCACACACACACACACACACACACACACCACACACACACATCAGTGACTATCTCATGGAAACGGACAGGCACACCAGGGGGTCCGGCAGAATGAGGGCGGAGTCTAGTCTAGGGACTGACCTTGGACAGCCGGAAGTCCAGTAGGACCCTCTGGTCAAGCTCCAGGAGATGGACCTTGAAGATCAGCTTGTTGTTGCGTTTGTCCAGCAGGCTCAACGTCACCTGGGTGGCACAGGGAGGAGCTTCAGCGGTGGTTTGGTAAAGTAGGTAGGTAAAGGTGTGTGTGTGTGTGTGCGTACCTCGCTGGTGCAGGTGTGTTTGAAGGTGAGTCCCAGGCTGACGCAGGCGTCCCTCAGGGCGGAGAAGGAGGCCTCAGCGTCCAGCGTGGTGAAGAAGCGCGTCATCCTCCTCACCAACCGCTGCCAGGGCGTCTGAGAGCACACAAACACAAACAACACGTGTGTGTGCAGGTACGCGCTGTTGTGTGTGTGTGTGTGTACGTAAGCGCTGTTGTGTGTGTGTGTGTGTGGGTGTGTGTGTGTGCACATACGCGCTGTTGTGTGTGTGTGTGTGTGTGTGTGTGTGCACGTACGCGGTGTTGTGGGGTTGCGAGGTTCTGTATGAACGCGATTGTGTGTGTGTGTGTGTGTGTGTGTGTGTGTGTGTGCACGTACGCGTTGTTGTGGGGTTGCAAGGTTCTGTATGAACGTGATTGTGTGTGTGTGTGTGTGTGTGTGTGTGTGTGTGTGAGAGATACCTGGCTGGCCCCAGGCGTGCCCAGTAGCTGGGTCCCCAGCAGCATGTGTTCTGGCCGGGCGGGCTGGGAGAAGCTGACCGGACCGCCGCACCACACACTCCCGTCCCACACACACACCGTGGCCCCGCCCCCCGCGGGCTCCGGCTGGGAGCTGGAGTACTGACGCACGCTGTCATCACTGCAGGGACGGAGGCGTGTTAGAAACACACACACACACATGCATGAACACACACGCACACGCGCGCACACACACACACGCATGCATACACACACACGCACACACACACACGCACACACACAAACAGTTCTGACCTGTATAAAAATCTGCAATAAAATCATTACAGTAATACATTGCAATATTTTTTCTCGCGATACTGTATCAATAAGGAAAATATACAAAACTATACGATATAAAATGAAAGTTATACAACGGTTAGTTCTGGTTCTTGATTCTGATTGGCTGGAAGCCGTGTTAAAATACTTTGTAACACACACCTGGGACCGCATATCATTTCATTTTCAGTATGAACGCGCCTCCCATTTGATCCAATGCATTGTAGTTGTTGTTGTTGCTTGGCAACCCTTTTGTTAGGGGAACTCTTTTGCTCGGCGGAATTGAGGGAATGATGCTTCGTTTTGAATAAATGTTAATATTTTACATTGCTGTGTGTTTATTTTACACTAATAGCTGTAGTAACCGTTGTATAAAAGCAATAAACCACTCGAGGCCGTGTGTTATAGTGATTTTATAACAGCTAGGGGGGTTTTACTCCGCTTCACGTCGTGCCTAACAACGCCCCCTAGCTGTTATAAAATCACTATAACACACGGCCTCGAGTGGTTTATTGCTTAAATAGAATTCAATCATAGATTAAAAAAATTATCCATCCATCCATCTTCATCCGCTTATCCAGGGTCGGGTCGCGGAGGCAGCAGCTCCAGCAGGGGGCCCCAGACATCCCTTTCCCTGGCAGCATCAACCAGCTCTGCCTGGGGAATCTTTAGCCGCTCACAGGCCAGTGTGGAGATGTAGTCCCGCCACCTAGTCCTGGGTCTACCCCACGGCCTCCTCCCAGCCGGACACGCCTGGAACACCTCCCTAGGGAGGCGCCCAGGAGGCATCCTCACTAGATGCCCGAACCACCTCAACTGGCTCCTTTCAACGCAAAGGAGCAGCGGCTCTACTCCGAGTCTCTCCCGGATGACTGAACTTCTCACCCGATCTCTCAGGGAGACCCCAGCCACCCTCCGGAGAAAACTCATTTCGGCCGCTTGTATCCGTGATCTCGTTCTTTCAGTCATGACCCATCCTTCATGACTATAGGTGAGGGTGGGGATGAAGATAGACCGGTAGATTGGTAGAAAACCCGTAGATTTTTTTTATCTATGTTTGAATTTATTCAGGATCACCTCCAGCGAGCGGGGGATAGAGTTGTATTTTCAGCTGTATTTTTACATTTTCAGGAAATTATGCAGAGTATCGCAATGTATCGCAATATGTCTTGTATCATATCGCAACGTATCATGACACAGTGGCGGTGGGGATAGTGACGTCCTGCCCAGTACCCAGCCCTACCTGTTGTTGCGCCCGAGAGGCAGCCGTTCTGAGTCAGAGCGCGGGAGTTTGGCTGCTGAGCCCTGAGAGTCTGACGGGTACCTGGGGGACGCTCTGTGGGCCTGACTGAACCAGCGGTCACTCTTTAGGTCTGGGAGGGAGATCCGCTCCTTTGGACCGGCCAGCAGTAACTTAGACAGCAGACCTGGAGGGGGAGAGAGAATGAGAGAGAGAAAGAGAGAGAGAGAGAAAGAGGGAGGGGTGATAGAGAGAGAGAGAGAAAATGAGAGAGAGAGAGAGGGAGGGGTGAGAGAGAGACAGAGAGAATGAGAGAGAGAGAAAGAGAGGGAGGGGTGATAGAGAGAGAATGAGAGAGAGAGAAAGAGAGTGAGGGGTGAGAGAGAATGAGAGAGAGAGACCCCTCCTCTACCGGGCTGACCCTTCCTCTACCGGTCTGACCCTTCCTCTACCGGGCTGACCCCTCCTCTACCGGTCTGACCCCTCCTCTGCCGGTCTGACCCCTCCTCTACCGGTCTGACCCCTCCTCTACCGGTCTGACCCCTCCTCTACCGGTCTGACCCCTCCTCTACCGGGCTGACCCCTCCTCTACCGGGCTGACCCCTCCTCTACCGGTCTGACCCCTCCTCTACCGGTCTGACCCCTCCTCTACCGGTCTGACCCCTCCTCTACCGGGCTGACCCCTCCTCTACCGGGCTGACCCCTCCTCTACCGGTCTGACCCCTCCTCTACCGGTCTGACCCCTCCTCTGCCGGTCTGACCCCTCCTCTGCCGGTCTGACCCCTCCTCTACCGGTCTGACCCCTCCCCTACCGGGCTGACCCCTCCTCTACCGGGCTGACCCCTCCTCTACCGGGCTGACCCCTCCTCTACCGGGCTGACCCCTCCTCTACCGGTCTGACCCCTCCTCTACCGGTCTGACCCCTCCTCTACCGGGCTGACCCCTCCTCTACCGGGCTGACCCCTCCTCTACCGGTCTGACCCCTCCTCTACCGGTCTGACCCCTCCCCTACCGGTCTGACCCCTCCTCTACCGGTCTGACCCCTCCTCTACCAGTCTGACCCCTCCCCTACCGGTCTGACCCCTCCCCTACCGGTCTGACTCCTCCTCTACCGGTCTGACCCCTCCTCTACCAGTCTGACCCCTCCTCTACCAGTCTGACCCCTCCTCTACCGGGCTGACCCCTCCTCTACCAGTCTGACCCCTCCTCTACCGGTCTGACCCCTCCTCTACCGATCTGACCCCTCCTCTACCGGTCTGACCCCTCCTCTACCGGTCTGACCCCTCCTCTACCGGGCTGACCCCTCCTCTACCGGTCTGACCCCTCCTCTACCGGTCTGACCCCTCCTCTACCGGTCTGACCCCTCCTCTACCGGGCTGACCCCTCCTCTAGCGGTCTGACCCCTCCTCTACCGGTCTGACCCCTCCTCTACCGGGCTGACCTCTCCTCTACCGGTCTGACCCCTCCTCTACCGGTCTGACCCCTCCTCTACCGGTCTGACCCCTCCTCTACCGGTCTGACCCCTCCTCTACCGGTCTGACCCCTCCTCTACCGGGCTGACCCCTCCTCTACCGGTCTGACCCCTCCTCTAGCGGTCTGCACAGGGAGGATGGGTTGTGCATTAACTGCTCGCTCGCTACTCACGCCCACAAGCGCCAGTCACGCCCACAAGCGCCAGTCACGCCCACAAGCGCCAGTCACGCCCACAAGCGCCAGTCACGCCCACAAGCGCCAGTCACGCCCACAACGACGGGACTCTCTCCCTTACTCCCCGTGCTCCTCCTCATCTTCCTCCTCCCTTACTGCCCGTGCTCCTCCTCATCTTCCTCCTCCCTTACTGCCCGTGCTCCTCCTCATCTTCCTCTCTCCCTTACTGCCCGTGCTCCTCCTCATCATCTTCCTCTCTCCCTTACTGCCCGTGCTCCCTCCTCTTCATCTTCCTCTCTCCCTTACTGCCCATGCTCCTCCTCATCTTCCTCTCTCCCTTACTGCCCGTGCTCCTTCCTCCTCATCTTCCTCTCTCCCTTACTGCCCGTGCTCCGCCTCATCTTCCTCTCTCCCTTACTGCCCGTGCTCCTCCTCATCTTCCTCCTCCCTTACTGCCCGTGCTCCCTCCTCTTCATCTTCCTCTCTCCCTTACTGCCCGTGCTCCGCCTCATCTTCCTCCTCCCTTACTGCCCGTGCTCCTCCTCATCTTCCTCTCTCCCTTACTGCCCGTGCTCCTCCTCATCTTCCTCTCTCCCTTACTGCCCGTGCTCCTCCTCATCTTCCTCTCTCCCTGACTGCCCGTGCTCCTCCTCATCTTCCTCCTCCCTTACTGCCCGTGCTCCTCCTCATCTTCCTCTCTCCCTTACTGCCCGTGCTCCTCCTCATCTTCCTCTCTCCCTTACTGCCCGTGCTCCTCCTCATCTTCCTCCTCCCTTACTGCCCGTGCTCCTCCTCATCTTCCTCTCTCCCTTACTGCCCGTGCTCCTCCTCATCTTCCTCTCTCCCTTACTGCCCGTGCTCCTCCTCATCTTCCTCCTCCCTTACTGCCCGTGCTCCCCCTCATCTTCCTCCTCCCTTACTGCCCGTGCTCCTCATCTTCCTCTCTCCCTTACTGCCCGTGCTCCTCCTCATCTTCCTCTCTCCCTTACTGCCCGTGCTCCTCCTCATCTTCCTCTCTCCCTTACTGCCCGTGCTCCTCCTCATCTTCCTCTCTCCCTTACTGCCCGTGCTCCTCCTCATCTTCCTCTCTCCCTTACTGCCCGTGCTCCTCCTCATCTTCCTCTCTCCCTTACTGCCCGTGCTCCTCCTCATCTTCCTCTCTCCCTTACTGCCCGTGCTCCTCCTCATCTTCCTCTCTCCCTTACTGCCCGTGCTCCTCCTCCTCTTCCTCTCTCCCTTACTGCCCGTGCTCCTCCTCATCTTCCTCCTCCCTTACTGCCCGTGCTCCTCCTCATCTTCCTCTCTCCCTTACTGCCCGTGCTCCCCCTCATCTTCCTCCTCCCTTACTGCCCGTGCTCCTCCTCATCTTCCTCTCTCCCTTACTGTCCATGCTCCTCCTCATCTTCCTCTCTCCCTTACTGTCCATGCTCCTCCTCATCTTCCTCCTCCCTTACTGCCCGTGCTCCTCCTCATCTTCCTCTCTCCCTTACTGCCCGTGCTCCCTCCTCCTCATCTTCCTCTCTCCCTTACTGTCCATGCTCCTCCTCATCTTCCTCCTCCCTTACTGCCCGTGCTCCTCCTCATCTTCCTCCTCCCTTACTGCCCGTGCTCCTCCTCATCTTCCTCTCTCCCTTACTGCCCGTGCTCCTCCTCATCTTCCTCCTCCCTTACTGCCCGTGCTCCTTCCTCCTCATCTTCCTCCTCCCTTACTGCCCGTGCTCCTCCTCATCTTCCTCTCTCCCTTACTGCCCGTGCTCCCTCCTCCTCATCTTCCTCCTCCCTTACTGCCCGTGCTCCTCCTCATCTTCCTCTCTCCCTTACTGCCCGTGCTCCCCCTCATCTTCCTCTCTCCCTTACTCCCCGTGCTCCTCCTCATCTTCCTCTCTCCCTTACTGCCCGTGCTCCTCCTCATCTTCCTCCTCCCTTACTGCCCGTGCTCCTCCTCATCTTCCTCCTCCCTTACTGCCCGTGCTCCTCTTCATCTTCCTCTCTCCCTTACTGCCCGTGCTCCTCATCTTCCTCTCTCCCTTACTGCCCGTGCTCCTCCTCATCTTCCTCTCTCCCTTACTGCCCGTGCTCCTCCTCATCTTCCTCTCTCCCTTACTGCCCGTGCTCCTCCTCATCTTCCTCTCTCCCTTACTGCCCGTGCTCCTCCTCATCTTCCTCTCTCCCTTACTGCCCGTGCTCCTCCTCATCTTCCTCTCTCCCTTACTGCCCGTGCTCCTCCTCATCTTCCTCTCTCCCTTACTGCCCGTGCTCCTCCTCATCTTCCTCTCTCCCTTACTGCCCGTGCTCCTCCTCATCTTCCTCTCTCCCTTACTGCCCCTGCTCCCTCCTCCTCATCTTCCTCTCTCCATTACTGCCCGTGCTCCGCCTCATCTTCCTCCTCCCTTACTGCCCGTGCTCCTCCTCATCTTCCTCCTCCCTTACTGCCCGTGCTCCGCCTCATCTTCCTCCTCCCTTACTGCCCGTGCTCCCCCTCATCTTCCTCTTCTTCATCACTTTCTTTTAATACATCCATGCTGGCAAAGCCTGCGCTTAGGGTTCCAGCTAGTTAGAAGAAATGAAATAAATTTGACTGTATTTTTTGACATTTTCCCACAACATAGCTTACTCAAAACTCCCCCACTTGTATAAAACTCCCACGGGGAGCCAGCGCCACTGACCTCTGACCTCTGTCACGCCTGTAGTGCATTCAAAATAGGCAAGCGAGCGATTTACGAGTAACTTCACAGGGAAGTAAAAGAATGACAGAACAGATACCATTAAATATTACACACAACTTACTTTGATATTTTGATCATTGTGTGTGTGTGTGTGTGTGTGTGTGTGTGTGTGTGTGTGTGTGTGTGTGTCTTACTGAGGGGTGTGGGTTGTATCTTCTTCCAGGGTGGCAGGTAGGTCTTTTTCTGGAGCCAATCAGCATACTCCTGACACCTTTCACTTGGCTGGTCCCATGGTAACTCTGAAACCATGGCAACATAACATCACGGCAGCTAAACACACGCATGCACGCATACACACACACACACACACACACACACACACACAGACACCACACACACACACACACACACACACACACACACACACACACACACACAGAGACCTACCTCCAGCCAGCATGGCGGTGAGCACTATCCCACAGGCCCAGATGTCAGCTGGCTGAGCGCTGAACTCTGATTGGCTGAGGAGTTCAGGTGCGACGTAGGGCAGAGTTCCGCACAGTCTGGTGAGCTGGCGCTCGCGGCCGCGGTGACGGAACATGGTGGCCAGACCGAAGTCTGACAGCTTCAGGTTATCTGAGCGGGAGAATACGGCCAAACACACTCAGGCAGGGAGACACACACTGTACACACACAGACACACACACCTACCAGAGGGGTGGGCGTGGGGTGACAGCGCACACGCAGACACACACACACACACACACACTCACACACTCACACACTCACACACGCACACACACACGCACACACGCATACACTCACACACTCACCTTTATCGTCCAGCAGAATGTTCTCAGGCTTTATATCTCGGTGGGTGATCCCTATATTGTGGAGATACTCCTGTGAACAAAGACAGACCAATCACAACGGGGGATCAAAGACAGACCAATCACAACGGGGGATCAAAGACAGACCAATCACAACGGGGGATCAAAGACAGACCAATCACAACGGGGGATCAAAGACAGACCAATCACAACGGGGGATCAAAGACAGACCAATCACAACGGGGATCAAAGACAGACCAATCACAACGTGGGATCAAAGACAGACCAATCACAACGTGGGATCAAAGACAGACCAATCACAACGGGGGATCAAAGACAGACCAATCACAACGGGGGATCAAAGACAGACCAATCACAACGGGGGATCAAAGACGGACCAATCACAACGGGGGGAAAAGATGGAACACACGGACAGAGGCAGAGTGCTGTTCCGCTTCTAGAACCCACTACCGCGGAACGCCCCCACGGTTCCACTCACCACGGCTGCTATCAACTGCTGGAAGAACCTGTGAGCATCTCTCTCTGCCATCCCCACGTCAGGCTCTGAGAGAGAGAGAGAGATGGAGAGAGAGAGAGATGGAGAGAGAGAGAGAGAGAGAGAGAGAGATAGAGAGAGAGATGGAGAGAGAGAGATGGAGAGAGAGAGAGATGGGGAGAGAGAGAGAGAGAGAGAGATGGAGAGAGAGAGATGGAGAGAGAGAGATGGGGAGAGAGAGAGATGGGGAGAGAGAGAGAGAGAGATGGAGAGAGAGATGGAGAGAGAGAGAGATGGGGAGAGAGAGAGAGAGAGATGGGGAGAGAGAGAGAGAGAGATGGAGAGAGAGAGATGGAGAGAGAGATGGGGAGAGAGAGAGAGAGAGATGGAGAGAGAGAGAGATGGGGAGAGAGAGAGATGGAGAGAGATGGAGAGAAATAAAGAGTAGGAGGGAGAGAGAGGCACATACTTAGTTGGGACTATCAGCGTGCGAAAAGATGTATATTATGAACAAATGGGCCCGTTAAACCGAGCTCAACTGCCTGTGATTGGCTCCTGGCCCTGTCCGTCTCACCTATCCGGTCGAAGAGCTCGCCCCCAGAACAGTACTCCAAGAAGAGATAGATGTTTGTCCCCTCCGTCCGGTGACCGAAGAAACGAACGATGTTGGCGTGGGAGAGAATCTGCAGACATGGGCACAGATATCATGCTATGACACTCACACACACACACACGCCAAATACAGAGCCACACTTTCGCTAGAGTTGCTTATTTTGACCACATACAGTACATTCCAGAAGATTGAGTCCTTCTCATGTCATCAACTTTGTCATCTTTCCATCTCATGAGGTACTGACAGAAGCATCTTGCAGTCAACGGAGTCTCCAGGCCAGCGCTAGAGGGCGGCCATGCGTTCGTACCTTGTGCACACAGACCTCCTTCTTCACGTTCTCTGGCCATGCGTTCGTACCTTGTGCACACAGACCTCCTTCTTCACGTTCTCTGGCCATGCGTTCGTACCTTGTGCACACAGACCTCCTTCTTGGCCACGCGTTCATACCTTGTGCACACAGACCTCCTTCTTCACGTTCTCTGGCCATGCGTTCGTACCTTGTGCACACAGACCTCCTTCTTCACGTTCTCTGGCCATGCGTTCGTACCTTGTGCACACAGACCTCCTTCTTGACGTTCTCTGGCCACGCGTTCATACCTTGTGCACACAGACCTCCTTCTTGACGTTCTCTGGCCATGCGTTCATACCTTGTGCACACAGACCTCCTTCTTCACGTTCTCTGGCCATGCGTTCGTACCTTGTGCACACAGACCTCCTTCTTCACGTTCTCTGGCCATGCGTTCGTACCTTGTGCACACAGACCTCCTTCTTGACGTTCTCTGGCCACGCGTTCATACCTTGTGCACACAGACCTCCTTCTTCACGTTCTCTGGCCATGCGTTCGTACCTTGTGCACACAGACCTCCTTCTTCACGTTCTCTGGCCATGCGTTCGTACCTTGTGCACACAGACCTCCTTCTTGACGTTCTCTGGCCACGCGTTCATACCTTGTGCACACAGACCTCCTTCTTCACGTTCTCTGGCCATGCGTTCGTACCTTGTGCACACAGACCTCCTTCTTCACGTTCTCTGGCCATGCGTTCGTACCTTGTGCACACAGACCTCCTTCTTGACGTTCTCTGGCCACGCGTTCATACCTTGTGCACACAGACCTCCTTCTTCACGTTCTCCGCGCACTCTTTGGCCTGGCTCGTATCAATCACCTTCACCGCCACCGCCTCCTCGGTCTGTCTGTTCACCAGGAGCCTCACCCTGAGGAGAGGGGAGTCACAAAGAACGGCGTGATGATAGGGATATGAAAGGAGAGCTGGAGGAGCAAAAATAAAGTAAAGGAGGGGTAACGGTACTCACTCCCCGTAGGCTCCTTCTCCCAGAGTCTGGACCAGGTCCCAGTCCTGCACGAACGGCACCGCCATGCCCCTACTAAATCAGCTAGAGTTAGATAAGCAAACAACAACAACAACAACAACAACAACACGCAAGCACTGGATATGGGATTAATGCTCGCTAGCTAAGTATGAGAACACAGGATGGACCCAGACTGGGACATTCAGATAGCTAGCTAGCTGATCATTGGCCAAATTACATTGCAAAGTTATTTTCAATTGTTTATTCCATCAAATAAATTAGCTAGCTGGCTGGCTGGCTAAAGTCATATACTGTAAATTGTTGTTCGTGTTTCCTAAGCACTTATTGTGTTATATTATATTGCACTGTACTTTAGATTGCTATTCTTGCACTTTGCCTTCAGCACTAGATAATGCTCTTAGTCACTAGATTATGCTCTTAGTCACTAGATTATGCTCTTAGTCACTAGATTATGCTCTTACTCACTAGATTATGCTCTTAGTCACTAGATTATGCTCTTACTCACTAGATTATGCTCTTACTCACTAGATTATGCTCTTAGTCACTAGATTATGCTCTTACTCACTAGATTATGCTCTTACTCACTAGATGATGCTCTTAGTCACTAGATTATGCTCTTAGTCACTAGATTATGCTCTTAGTCACTAGATTATGCTCTTACTCACTAGATTATGCTCTTACTCACTAGATTATGCTCTTAGTCACTAGATTATGCTCTTAGTCACTAGATTATACTCTTACTCACTAGATTATGCTCTTAGTCACTAGATTATACTCTTAGTCACTAGATTATGCTCTTAGTCACTAGATTATGCTCTTACTCACTAGATTATGCTCTTAGTCACTAGATTATGCTCTTAGTCACTAGATTATGCTCTTAGTCACTAGATTATGCTCTTAGTCACTAGATTATACTCTTAGTCACTAGATTATGCTCTTAGTCACTAGATTATGCTCTTACTCACTAGATTATGCTCTTACTCACTAGATTATGCTCTTAGTGACTAGATTATGCTCTTACTCACTAGATTATGCTCTTAGTCACTAGATTATGCTCTTAGTCACTAGATTATGCTCTTACTCACTAGATTATGCTCTTACTCACTAGATTATGCTCTTAGTGACTAGATTATGCTCTTACTCACTAGATTATGCTCTTAGTCACTAGATTATGCTCTTACTCACTAGATTATGCTCTTACTCACTAGATTATGCTCTTACTCACTAGATTATGCTCTTAGTCACTAGATTATGCTCTTACTCACTAGATTATGCTCTTAGTCACTAGATTATGCTCTTAGTCACTAGATTATGCTCTTACTCACTAGATTATGCTCTTAGTCACTAGATTATGCTCTTACTCACTAGATGATGCTCTTAGTCACTAGATTATGCTCTTAGTCACTAGATTATGCTCTTAGTCACTAGATTATGCTCTTACTCACTAGATTATGCTCTTACTCACTAGATTATGCTCTTAGTCACTAGATTATGCTCTTAGTCACTAGATTATGCTCTTAGTCACTTGATTATACTCTTAGTCACTAGATTATGCTCTTACTCACTAGATTATGCTCTTACTCACTAGATTATGCTCTTAGTCACTAGATTATGCTCTTAGTCACTAGATTATGCTCTTACTCACTAGATTATGCTCTTACTCACTAGATTATGCTCTTAGTCACTAGATTATGCTCTTAGTCACTAGATTATACTCTTACTCACTAGATTATGCTCTTAGTCACTAGATTATACTCTTAGTCACTAGATTATGCTCTTAGTCACTAGATTATGCTCTTACTCACTAGATTATGCTCTTAGTCACTAGATTATGCTCTTAGTCACTAGATTATGCTCTTAGTCACTAGATTATGCTCTTAGTCACTAGATTATGCTCTTAGTCACTAGATTATACTCTTAGTCACTAGATTATGCTCTTAGTCACTAGATTATGCTCTTAGTCACTAGATTATGCTCTTACTCACTAGATTATGCTCTTACTCACTAGATTATGCTCTTAGTCACTAGATTATGCTCTTACTCACTAGATTATGCTCTTAGTCACTAGATTATGCTCTTACTCACTAGATTATGCTCTTAGTCACTAGATTATGCTCTTACTCACTAGATTATGCTCTTAGTCACTAGATTATGCTCTTAGTCACTAGATTATGCTCTTACTCACTAGATTATGCTCTTAGTCACTAGATTATGCTCTTACTCACTAGATTATGCTCTTACTCACTAGATTATACTCTTAGTCACTAGATTATGCTCTTACTCACTAGATTATGCTCTTACTCACTAGATTATGCTCTTAGTCACTTGTTTTAGAGAGAAGATGCACTTGTGAGTTCTGGCAAGTAGTAGTACATTGGCTTTTCCTACGTTAAATGCAATTATTGTTAGTCACTTTGGATACAAGCGTCTGCTAAATGACTAATGTAATGAGATATTAACTAGCTAACTGAAGTTAGTTCATTTCAGAGAACATAACATGTAGAGTAACTAACTTAGACTTGAAAGAGAAGCGTTCGTGGAAGCAAGTGAAAACAGTTTCAGTGTTTTACCTGAGTTGGTCTTCTAGAGGAGTTGGTGTTGTCGTAGCCTAGTTCATAAACATCTAGTTAATCTAATCTAGTTAGTCTGATAAATAATAAACATCTAGTTAGTCTAATAAATGAACCCTGTGGCTCGTGTTTACTCGACGCTGTGCTGCTGCACGAATTTGGCGCTCAGTCCGTATAGGTTAGTTCCCATAGCTGCAGAGACCGTTTAGGGTAAAGGTTAAGGATACTTTTAGGGTTAAGGATACTTTTAGGGTTAAGGATACTTTTAGGGTTAAGTTAACGTAATGGCAAAGGTTCGGCTTTCGGTTAGGTTTAGGGTTATGGTTAGGTTTAGCTATAGGGTTGGGTGAAGGTTAGGATTAAGTTTAGGGTTATGGTTTGACCGGTCTCCGCGTTTATGGGAACTAGCCACTTCCATACAATCACATCCGGCCCACTTCCGCGTAAAAGAGGAGGAACTTTCATGCCGAGAGAGTTCACGACGCAACTAAATTATCGTCAAAGTCAGTTAATCTCGACTAATTTACCCGTTTCTGGTCCTATGTCGATGTAGCTAGTGTGCTAACGTAGCCAATAAGCTGTTTCCAGGTACCAACATGTCCCTGAGCGCCGTCCACTCCACGCTGTCCAGCCTGAAGTCCTGCCAGACAGACATCGGGACCGGGATGGACATCGTGACAGACGTGGCTTTGGACCTGGTGGAGACCAGGGACGGACAGGAGAGCTCAGACCTGAACAAACTGGAGGCGATGATGCTGGACTGCGCCCGGCTGGACAGAGAGATCAGCTGCTTTGTGGAGGTGGTGGGAGACATCACGACAGAGGCCAGACAGGTGCAGCCTCAGCACCCTGAAGCCTTGTTCTCCCTGAGTGCCCAGGTGTGGTATCTTCACTATTTAAGATGTACATTTAACACAGATCTGGTCAACTAGTCTTGTAATTGGTCAACAGGTCACTGAGCTCTGCCCCCCTCCGGACATGGGGCAAGTTTGGGTTCTTCCTGTGTCCTCCTAAGATCACGTTTACAACTGTAGACTCCCGAGGTGTTATCTTTATTGACCCAGAGGACAAAGGAATGTTTACTCAGGACAGGGCATCTGTTGTCACTATCCTGTTATATTAACACAGTTCTACCTAAAGTGAAGTTTATTCATTATTCTTAGTAAATTGATTACTACATGAGAGTAATACAAATGTATTGATGTAATACAGTATAAAAATATACTACACAGGTCAAGGAAAAATACACCGAGGTCATGGGCAGGCTCGACGATGCGGAGCTGCAGAACCACCCCAAGGTGGTCAGCTTCAAGGACGGCGTCCAGAACTCCCTCAAACAAGCGAACCCGGACACCGCCGAGGACATGGAGGAGGAGCTGGACGAGGACATCGCCGTGATGCAGAGCCAGGTGAACTTCACCTGTCCGCTCACGCAGATGGAGATGGAGAATCCCGTCAAGAACCGCAAGTGCAACCACCACTACGAGCAGCAGGCGATCCTAGACATGATCCGAGGCAAACAAGCCAAGAAGAAGAAGCTCCGCTGCCCGAAGGTGGGTTGTGGAAACGGGGACGTGAAGAAGGACGACCTGATCTTGGACTCCGTGATGAAGAGGATGATACAGGCCCACAAAAGGCAGAACTCGAAGACGTAAACGTGAGTCTCGTATTCCTGGAGTGTGACTTTGAAATCCTAGGTAGGTAGAAGCATTTCCAGTCTGAAATGCCCCCCTCCCCCCTTTACCAACAAGGACCATAGTGGAAATAAGCAGTAGCTTTTTATGTTATCCTTGACAGTTTTTTTTTCTTTACCTCTGTAATTCTTTTAAAAAGTGTGTCAAATAAAATCAATCAATCAATTATACTGAGCCTATAAATACGACCTCCTACTTTCAGTTTAATCTCTCTCTTCTGTCTCTTTCGCAGATGGAGTTGAGAAGAACTTGCCCTGAAATGTTGGCAGCAAAGTTGCAGAGGAAAGATTGGAGGTTAGGAGAGAGGAGACGTGGGAAAAGAGCAAGAGATGAGGGGAGAGGAAAGGAGAGGAGAAGATAGGGAGGAGATAGGAGGAGATGAGAGATGTGGAAGAGGAGGGGAGAGGAGATGGGTTTAGAGGTCAGGGGAGAGGAGATGGGTTTAGAGGTTAGGGGAGAGGAGATCTGTTTAGAGGTTAGGGGAGAGGAGATGAGTTTAGAGGTTAGGGGAGAGGAGATGGGTTTAGAGGTTAGGGGAGAGGAGATGGGTTTAGAGGTTAGGGGAGAGGAGATGGGTTTAGAGGTCAGGGGAGAGGAGATCTGTTTAGAGGTTAGGGGAGAGGAGATGAGTTTAGAGGTTAGGGGAGAGGAGATGGGTTTAGAGGTCAGGGGAGAGGAGATGGGTTTAGAGGTCAGGGGAGAGGAGATGGGTTTAGAGGTTAGGGGAGAGGAGATGAGTTTAGAGGTTAGGGGAGAGGAGATGGGTTTAGAGGTTAGGGGAGAGGAGATGAGTTTAGAGGTTAGGGGAGAGGAGATGGGTTTAGAGGTTAGGGGAGAGGAGATGGGTTTAGAGGTTAGGGGAGAGGAGATCTGTTTAGAGGTTAGGGGAGAGGAGATGGGTTTAGAGGTTAGGGGAGAGGAGATGGGTTTAGAGGTTAGGGGAGAGGAGATGGGTTTAGAGGTTAGGGGAGAGGAGATGGGTTTAGAGGTTAGGGGAGAGGAGATGGGTTTAGAGGTTAGGGGAGAGGAGATGGGTTTAGAGGTTAGGGGAGAGGAGATGGGTTTAGAGGTCAGGGGAGAGGAGATGGGTTTAGAGGTTAGGGGAGAGGAGATGGGTTTAGAGGTTAGGGGAGAGGAGATGGGTTTAGAGGTTAGGGGAGAGGAGATGAGGAAAAAGACAATGTTGTGATGTGCATTGTTATTTATTGTTGATTAATTGTTTAGTTTAATTGTTAAATTATGCCAATTTTTTTAAAGGTTTTTGTTTTGGCACGTTACTCCCAAGTTTTTTGTTTGTGTCTTCATCTGCTTATGTTTGGTTGTTATTATTGTTGCATTTGTATTTTAGTTCTTGAGAATCAACCAACCATGTTCTAAAATGGAAATAATTCAACATTTATAAATGGGTTATTGTTCCATTAATCTATTTGGGATTTAATCTTTGATAAGATTGTTTAAAATATGTGATTTTTTTTATATAAAAGTTTTCCGATGTTAAATTAATTTTGATTGTCTGTCTTAAGTGTTTTCACACCGTTTTCAGTTATTATTGTTGTTAAAGGTGCTTGCAGAGCTTAGAAAGGCACGTTTATTGTAGGGGGTCAGAAAGATTCCTAGAGGCACCGCGGGGTCCTTCAAAATGTAATGAACTTGACAAGAGGTCCCTGTAGTTCTGACCCTAGACACATTTTGGGGGGAACTTGCCTTTATAAAAAGGTTCCAGGACCAGGAGGCTCCTTAAAGGGTTCTGCACTTGTTGCATTTTGAGGAACCTCTAAAGATGACTTCAGGAACCTTTTGTTCTTAAGAGCGGTCTTTCAGTTGTAAGAACAGCAGACCAGAAGACCTTGCTGGAATCAAACCGCTTTATTCTGTTTCACAGTGTGTGTCTGAGAAACATCAGAGGCCATAATGATAACAGCATGATCACCATAGCTACCTAACTAAACATGACCAGACCACAATGGCAACACTCACCAACTTTCCCAACAAGGTTATTATTCCTGCCCATAGATTCATTTACTTAATTTGTTTGCTTTGTGTAGATTAACAAATTGCACCATCTTAAACAATGTCCTCTTGTTCTAAACCTTAGGGGGGAGACGGATGATTTTGGCTTCATCAGAACACAAGTTCAGACAGGAGCAGACAGGAAGCCTACATGTGACAAGGATGCTAATGGCAGTGCATGGAGATATGAGGGACTTTGACATGAACAGTATCCATGTAGGAATGGGACAGGCCCAGATCATGAACAGTATCCATGTAGGAATGGGACAGGCCCAGATCATGAACAGTATCCATGTAGGAATGGGACAGGCCCAGATCATGAACAGTATCCATGTAGGAATGGGACAGGCCCAGGTCATGAACAGTATCCATGTAGGAATGGGACAGGCCCAGGTCATGAACAGTATCCATGTAGGGATGGGACAGGCCCAGGTCATGAACAGTATCCATGTAGGAATGGGACAGGCCCAGGTGAACTTGAGGGCCAAGATCAAAAATGAGAAACATTTAAAAGTTGTTTTCTAATGTCACCTGTGGAAAGAACAAGAACCCAAAATACAAAAATTGACTTACAATATCAATTCTCTATCCCAACCAATTCATTTTCAAAAATATAG
>NC_140248.1:3537042-3544542 GCF_949987555.1 Borostomias antarcticus | reverse complement strand
AATGAAAATGCACTCTTCCAAATGTAGCGGAACATGTGTGATTAGTCCACAGAGCAGCCATGCTGACTCACGGGAGCTGCCTTGGGAGGGACGAAGCTCTCAATGTCCTTCTTGGTGACCCGACCATCAGGGCCGGTGCCTGAAGAGAGAAGAGACAGACCAGACCAGGTCAGGGAGAGAGAGAGAGACCAGACCAGGTCAGGGACAGAGAGACCAGACCAGGTCAGAGAGAGAGAGACCAGACCAGACCAGAGAGAGAGAGACCAGACCAGGTCAGAGAGAGAGAGACCAGACCAGGTCAGAGAGAGAGAGACCAGAACAGGTTAGAGACAGAGAGACCAGACCAGGTCAGAGAGACCAGACCAGGTCAGAGAGACCAGACCAGGTCAGAGAGAGAGAGAGACCAGGCCAGGGACAGAGAGACCAGACCAGGTCAGAGAGACCAGACCAGGTCAGAGACAGAGAGACCAGACCAAGACAGGAGACCTGGATGAGTGGGCCAGATGTGGAGAGGGTGTGGCCAGGTGTGGAGAGGGTGTGGCCAGCTGTGGAGAGGGTGTGGCCAGGTGTGAACTCACCAGTAACCTGGGCCAGGTCGATGCCCTTGTCTGCCGCCAGCTTCTTGGCCAGGGGACTGACGAACACACGCCCCTTCCTCGGTGCTGGGGCAGCAGGGGCGGGGCTAGGGACGGCGGGGGCGGGGCTAGGGGCTGCTGCCTTCAACACACAACACACACACCGATTACACACCATCCTACCCACCGGCATCATGGATCCAAGGGAAGCGCCCGTGTGCAGTGAACACAGGAGAAATGATCGATGTGTGTGCAACTGTGTTTGAGAGCGTGAGGCCTGGTTGGATGGTAAACAACTCTCTCCTGCTCAATGCAAAGCTGAAATGTGAGTCTTTGGATCTAAAAACCATGAAGATCAAATGCAAACTTTCAAACCTGAGGACTGTAGTCACACCTTAAGCTGGTGTCAGTGCTCCTGAGGTGTAGATAACATTGGTATTACTGGGTGAGTAGTCCGACTCAACGGATGTAGGTTTTGGCAATAAACCTTGTCATTTGTTGTCACACTGCCCAATCAGTGGCAAGCGAATTAATCAGATTCGGGCCCAATCAGATTTGATCCAGACTATTTTGCAAGAGCACCGTCGCTGCGTCAGGGGCTGGCTCCGCCCAAGACGACTGTGATTGGTTTAAAGAAATACTGTGTTTTTTCCCCCCTATTGCAGAATAGCTGTCTCATAGCCAGAGATAGATCTGTCTATGAGAGACTACTGTGTGAGTGATAGATCTATGAGAGACTACTGTGTGAGTGATAGATCTATGAGAGACTACTGTGTGAGTGATAGGTCTGTCTATGAGAGACTACTGTGTGAGTGATAGATCTATGAGAGACTACTGTGTGAGTGATAGATCTATGAGAGACTACTGTGTGAGTGATAGATCTATGAGAGACTACTGTGTGAGTGATAGGTCTGTCTATGAGAGACTACTGTGTGAGTGATAGATCTGTCTATGAGAGACTACTGTGTGAGTGATAGATCTGTCTATGAGAGACTACTGTGTGAGTGATAGATCTGGCTATGAGAGACTACTGTGTGAGTGATAGATCTATGAGAGACTACTGTGTGAGTGATAGATCTATGAGAGACTACTGTGTGAGTGATAGATCTGGCTATGAGAGACTACTGTGTGAGTGATAGATCTGTCTATGAGAGACTACTGTGTGAGTGATAGATCTGGCTATGAGAGACTACTGTGTGAGTGATAGATCTGGCTATGAGAGACTACTGTGTGAGTGATAGATCTATGAGAGACTACTGTGTGAGTGATAGATCTATGAGAGACTACTGTGTGAGTGATAGATCTGTCTATGAGAGACTACTGTGTGAGTGATAGATCTGGCTATGAGAGACTACTGTGTGAGTGATAGATCTGGCTATGAGAGACTACTGTGTGAGTGATAGATCTATGAGAGACTACTGTGTGAGTGATAGATCTATGAGAGACTACTGTGTGAGTGATAGATCTGGCTATGAGAGACTACTGTGTGAGTGATAGATCTGGCTATGAGAGACTACTGTGTGAGTGATAGATCTATGAGAGACTACTGTGTGAGTGATAGATCTATGAGAGACTACTGTGTGAGTGATAGATCTGGCTATGAGAGACTACTGTGTGAGTGATAGATCTATGAGAGACTACTGTGTGAGTGATAGATCTATGAGAGACTACTGTGTGAGTGATAGATCTATGAGAGACTACTGTGTGAGTGATAGATCTATGAGAGACTACTGTGTGAGTGATAGATCTATGAGAGACTACTGTGTGAGTGATAGATCTGGTTATGAGAGACTACTGTGTGAGTGATAGATCTATGAGAGACTACTGTGTGAGTGATAGATCTATGAGAGACTACTGTGTGAGTGATAGATCTATGAGAGACTACTGTGTGAGTGATAGATCTGTCTATGAGAGACTACTGTGTGAGTGATAGATCTATGAGAGACTACTGTGTGAGTGATAGATCTATGAGAGACTACTGTGTGAGTGATAGATCTATGAGAGACTACTGTGTGAGTGATAGATCTGTCTATGAGAGACTACTGTGTGAGTGATAGATCTATGAGAGACTACTGTGTGAGTGATAGATCTATGAGAGACTACTGTGTGAGTGATAGATCTGGCTATGAGAGACTACTGTGTGAGTGATAGATCTGGCTATGAGAGACTACTGTGTGAGTGATAGATCTGGCTATGAGAGACTACTGTGTGAGTGATAGATCTGGTGATGAGAGACTACTGTGTGAGTGATAGATCTGTCTATGAGAGACTACTGTGTGAGTGATAGATCTATGAGAGACTACTGTGTGAGTGATAGATCTATGAGAGACTACTGTGTGAGTGATAGATCTATGAGAGACTACTGTGTGAGTGATAGATCTATGAGAGACTACTGTGTGAGTGATAGATCTGTCTATGAGAGACTACTGTGTGAGTGATAGATCTATCTATGAGAGACTACTGTGTGAGTGATAGATCTATGAGAGACTACTGTGTGAGTGATAGATCTATGAGAGACTACTGTGTGAGTGATAGATCTATGAGAGACTACTGTGTGAGTGATAGATCTATGAGAGACTACTGTGTGAGTGATAGATCTATGAGAGACTACTGTGTGAGTGATAGATCTATGAGAGACTAATGTGTGAGTGATAGATCTGGCTATGAGAGACTACTGTGTGAGTGATAGATCTATGAGAGACTACTGTGTGAGTGATAGATCTATGAGAGACTACTGTGTGAGGGATAGATCTATGAGAGACTACTGTGTGAGTGATAGATCTATGAGAGACTACTGTGTGAGTGATAGATCTGTCTATGAGAGACTACTGTGTGAGTGATAGATCTGTCTATGAGAGACTACTGAGTGAGTGATAGATCTGTCTATGAGAGACTACTGTGTGAGTGATAGATCTGTCTATGAGAGACTACTGTGTGAGTGATAGATCTGGCTATGAGAGACTACTGTGTGAGTGATAGATCTATGAGAGACTACTGTGTGAGTGATAGATCTATGAGAGACTACTGTGTGAGTGATAGATCTGGCTATGAGAGACTACTGTGTGAGTGATAGGTCTGGCTATGAGAGACTACTGTGTGAGTGATAGATCTATGAGAGACTACTGTGTGAGTGATAGATCTGTCTATAAGAGACTACTGTGTGAGTGATAGATCTATGAGAGACTACTGTGTGAGTGATAGATCTGGCTATGAGAGACTACTGTGTGAGTGATAGGTCTGTCTATGAGAGACTACTGTGTGAGTGATGATCTGTCTATGAGAGACTACTGTGTGAGTGATGATCTGTCTATGAGAGACTACTGTGTGAGTGATAGATCTGGCTATGAGAGACTACTGTGTGAGTGATGATCTGTCTATGAGAGACTACTGTGTGAGTGATAGATCTGGCTATGATGAGAGACTACTGTGTGAGTGATAGATCTGTCTATGAGAGACTACTGTGTGAGTGATAGATCTGTCTATGAGAGACTACTGTGTGAGTGATAGGTCTGTCTATGAGAGACTACTGTGTGAGTGATAGATCTATGAGAGACTACTGTGTGAGTGATAGATCTGTCTATGAGAGACTACTGTGTGAGTGATAGATCTGGCTATGAGAGACTACTGTGTGAGTGATAGATCTATGAGAGACTACTGTGTGAGTGATAGATCTATGAGAGACTACTGTGTGAGTGATAGATCTATGAGAGACTACTGTGTGAGTGATAGATCTGGCTATGAGAGACTACTGTGTGAGTGATAGGTCTGGCTATGAGAGACTACTGTGTGAGTGATAGATCTATGAGAGACTACTGTGTGAGTGATAGATCTATGAGAGACTACTGTGTGAGTGATAGATCTATGAGAGACTACTGTGTGAGTGATAGATCTGTCTATGAGAGACTACTGTGTGAGTGATGGATCTGTCTATGAGAGACTACTGTGTGAGTGATAGATCTGTCTATGAGAGACTACTGTGTGAGTGATAGGTCTGTCTATGAGAGACTACTGTGTGAGTGATAGGTCTGGCTATGAGAGACTACTGTGTGAGTGATAGATCTGGCTATGAGAGACTACTGTGTGAGTGATAGATCTGTCTATGAGAGACTACTGTGTGAGTGATAGATCTATGAGAGACTACTGTGTGAGTGATAGATCTGGCTATGAGAGACTACTGTGTGAGTGATAGATCTGTCTATGAGAGACTACTGTGTGAGTGATAGATCTGGCTATGAGAGACTACTGTGTGAGTGATAGATCTATGAGAGACTACTGTGTGAGTGATAGGTCTGGCTATGAGAGACTACTGTGTGAGTGATAGATCTATGAGAGACTACTGTGTGAGTGATAGATCTATGAGAGACTACTGTGTGAGTGATAGATCTATGAGAGACTACTGTGTGAGTGATAGATCTGTCTATGAGAGACTACTGTGTGAGTGATAGATCTGTCTATGAGAGACTACTGTGTGAGTGATAGATCTGGCTATGAGAGACTACTGTGTGAGTGATAGATCTATGAGAGACTACTGTGTGGGTGATAGATCTGTCTATGAGAGACTACTGTGTGAGTGATAGATCTGGCTATGAGAGACTACTGTGTGGAGATAGATCTGTCTATGAGAGACTATTGTGTGAGTGATAGATCTGGTGATGAGAGACTACTGTGTGAGTGATAGATCTGGCTATGAGAGACTACTGTGTGAGTGATAGATCTATGAGAGACTACTGTGTGAGTGATAGATCTATGAGAGACTACTGTGTGAGTGATAGATCTGGCTATGAGAGACTACTGTGTGAGTGATAGATCTGGCTATGAGAGACTACTGTGTGAGTGATAGATCTGGCTATGAGAGACTACTGTGTGAGTGATAGATCTGGCTATGAGAGACTACTGTGTGAGTGATTTCACAGTGCTCCGTTTTATCATCCTCTTTCCTTTTTATTGTTCATGCAAGGTGGCCATGCAAGAGTGAATGGATTCAGATTCAGATTGAGAGAGAGTGAATGGCGTACTGAGATTCAGATTCAGATTCAGAGAGAGTGATTGGCCGTACTGAGATTCAGATTCAGAGAGAGTGAATGCCGTACTGAGATTCAGATTCAGAGAGAGTGAATGCCGTACTGAGATTCAGATTCAGAGTTTGAACGGCGTATTATTTACAGTGTGATGTGACTCAGAGCGAGAGGTGGAGACCTGGAGTACTTCCTGTAAAAACCATGAAAACATCAGACATCAGTTTGTCAAGTTCCCAAGAGTCGGTGCCCTGAGCTCTCCAGAACAACGGGCTAATACTGTACATCAGGACAGCATGAGAACTAGCACCCAATTATGATTTAATACTGTATATCAGGACAGCATGACAACTAGCACCCAATTATGATTTAATACTGTATATCAGGACAGCATGAGAACTAGCACCCAATTATGATTTAATACTGTACACAGTATCAGGACAGCATGAGAACTAGTACCCAATTATGATTTAATACTGTACATCAGGACAGCATGAGAACTAGCACCCAATTATGATTTAATACTGTATATCAGGACAGCATGAGAACTAGCACCCAATTATGATTTAATACTGTACACAGTATCAGGACAGCATGAGAACTAGTACCCAATTATGATTTAATACTGTACATCAGGACAGCATGAGAACTAGCACCCAATTATGATTTAATACTGTATATCAGGACAGCATGAGAACTAGCACCCAATTATGATTTAATACTGTATATCAGGACAGCATGAGAACTAGCACCCAATTATGATTTAATACTGTACATCAGGACAGCATGAGAACTAGCACCCAATTATGATTTAATACTGTATACCAGGACAGCATGAGAACTAGCAGCCAATTATGATTTAATACTGTACATCAGGACAGCATGAGAACTAGCACCCAATTATGATTTAATACTGTATATCAGGACAGCATGAGAACTAGCACCCAATTATGATTTAATACTGTATACCAGGACAGCATGAGAACTAGTACCCAATTATGATTTAATACTGTATACCAGGACAGCATGAGAACTAGTACCCAATTATGATTTAATACTGTACATCAGGACAGAATGCCCCACTAGCACCCAATTATGATTCATCCTGCCACACCAACAGAACACTTGTTGTCAATGAAGTTCTAGTACATAAGTTGTTTGATTGATTGATTGATTGATTGATTGATTGATTGGTGTGTTTTTGCTCGTCATCATGAATTGTTTTTGTTTTATGTTTTGTTAACCTGCTTTTGAAATATTTACTGTGTACAGTATGTCAATGCCAATTAAAACTATTTGAACGTGTGTGTGTGTGTGTTACCGGTGCTGGGGGCGGGGCTGGGGGCGGGGCCGCGACCTCGGCCACGCCGGTCTCTACGTAGTCGTTGAAGGCGGCGATGTCGCTCTCCTTCTCCACGATGATGCAGAGCGGCGCCCCCAGGGGAACGTCGCGGGTTCCCTCAGGAACCATGATCTTCGCTAGGTAGCCCTCCTCCTGCACCTCGAACCCTGCACACACACACGCACACACACGCGCACACACGCGCACACACGCACGCACACACACACACGCGTGCACACACGCAGCGCATACACGCACACACACACGCGCACACACGCGCGCACACACACACACACACACGTCAGTTACAGTGGATGTGGGACAGTGAGCTGTGAGCGGAGTGTGTATCTGGTATATAGTGTTGTGTGTGTGTGTGTGTGTGTGTGTGTGTGTGTGTGTGTTGGCGCTGACCGATGGTGGCCTTGTCCGTCTCGATCTCCGCCAGCAGGTCTCCTTCTGAGAGCTTCTCCCCGACCTTCTTCTCCCAGCGCTGCACTGTGCCCATCGTCATGGTGGGGGAGAGGGCCGGTAAATTGATCTAACACACACACACACACGCACACACACA
>NC_140248.1:3527042-3532042 GCF_949987555.1 Borostomias antarcticus | reverse complement strand
TAGTGATCTGTTAGTGATCTGTTAGTGATCTGTGAGTTATCTATGAGTTAGTATTAGTTATCTATGAGTTATCTGTGAGTTATCTATGAGTTAGTATTAGTTATCTATGAGTTATCTGTGAGTTATCTATGAGTTAGTATTAGTTATCTATGAGTTATCTGTGAGTTATCTGTGAGTTATCTGTGAGTTATCTATGAGTTATCTGTGAGTTATCTGTGAGTTATCTATGAGTTATCTGTGAGTTATCTGTGAGTTATCTATTAGTTATCTGTGAGTTATCTGTGAGTTATCTATTAGTTATCTGTTAGTTATCTGTTAGTTATCTGTGAGTTATCTGTGAGTTATCTATGAGTTATCTGTTAGTTATCTGTGAGTTATCTATGAGTTATCTGTGAGTTATCTGTGAGTTATCTGTGAGTTATCTGTGAGTTATCTATGAGTTATCTGTTAGTTATCTGTGAGTTATCTATGAGTTATCTGTGAGTTATCTGTGAGTTATCTGTGAGTTATCTATGAGTTATCTGTGAGTTATCTGTGAGTTATCTATGAGTTATCTATGAGTTATCTGTGAGTTATCTGTGAGTTATCTATGAGTTATCTGTGAGTTATCTGTGAGTTATCTGTGAGTTATCTATTAGTTATCTGTGAGTTATCTGTTAGTTATCTGTGAGTTATCTGTTAGTTATCTGTGAGTTATCTGTGAGTTATCTGTTAGTTAGTATTAGTTATCTGTGAGTTATCTGTTAGTTAGTATTAGTTATCTATGAGTTATCTGTGAGTTATCTGTTAGTTATCTGTGAGTTATCTGTCTAGCCGAGCTCTCTTACCTTCTGGTGGGGCGGGAGACTGTATTAGTATTAGTATTAGTATCAG
The DNA here is from genome assembly GCF_949987555.1 of Borostomias antarcticus. Lineage (NCBI taxonomy): Eukaryota > Metazoa > Chordata > Actinopteri > Stomiiformes > Stomiidae > Borostomias > Borostomias antarcticus. Next base: position 3,531,169 of record NC_140248.1, on the reverse strand, counting down.
TAGTATCAGTATTAGTTATCTGTCTAACCGAGCTCTCTTACCTTCTGGTGGGGCGGGAGGCTGTAGAAGCGCTTGTTCTGACTGCAGCCGGCGGGTGGAGGACATCTCAGCGGGGATGTGGTGTTAGTGAAGATCACGGTGTTGAACCTGACCCTGTGACCCCCAGCCCGGGACCGGGCCCCGGTGTGGTACCGGCTCAGAGGACAGGTCCCCGGTGCAGGGCGCGAGGGCCCCGGGAGGGCACGGGAGGAACCGGGCAGAGACACGGACGGCCTCAGCCGCAGGACTAAACGGAGCATTTCCTCCTTAGAAATCTCTCTAAAAGGCCTTAGTAGATTGAGATGGTTGACACTGATTTGTCTTTCCCCCCGAACCCTAGTCAGTTAGCTAGCTAGCAGCCTCACTTTCCAATGACCTCCCTCTCAAAACACAACCCACTTCACGGCTCTCCTTCGCCCTGTCCTACAGCGGGTTGCCAGGATAGTCGGAAACCCCCGTTTGAAGGGAGCCCAGTGCTCCTTAGCACGCTTATATCTTTTTATCTTATAGCTTTTCTTTTTGCCACTGCTTTCTAAGAGGAGCTATGTTTATCAGTATACTGCACTGTAACTTTTATTCCTGTATTCTATTTGTCCTGCTTTTTGTTTAAATGTCTATAATGACCTGCTTTTTGTTTTAATGCTTTTAATTTGTCCTGCCTTTTGTTTTAAATGTCTATAATGTCTTGCTTTTTGTTTTAATGCTTTTAATGTCTCATGTAAAGCACCTTGAATTGCCCTGTGGCTGAAATGTGCTATATAAATAAACTTGCCTTGCCTATATCGCAAATGGTTGACATTTTCTTAAAAACCGCACACTTTTAAGTCACTGAGTGAGTAATGAATACAATTTGTGTGTATTTTGTACAATATTTCGGTAATGCTTATGCACAAATCTCTGAGCTGGCAACCCCGAGGAGCCAGACTGCCTGCTGTCGTAAAAAGGTCGCAGCGTGCAATTTGGGTGTAATTACATCCATCACCACCGGGGGGAGGGAAAGAGGGAGCTTTCTCAGAGCCAAAAGAACCACAAAGCAGTTGTCAGTTGTAATGGTTAGTTTGTATTTATTGGGGAGCATACATACTGCTATAGGTACAACAATCCTGTCGGTCTCTCTCTACACTCTGTCCCAGGGGTAAGGTGATACACACATTCAACAGTGACCCTTGAGAAGACAATACAGAAGATACGGCTGTACTGCAGGTTCCAAACAGCCCTGCTGTCCTGGCAATGGTGCTCGGAGAGGTCGGGCACGGGGTCGAGGGTTGAGGGCAGGTCATCTTGGAGCAGGTGTCAAATTCCAACCCTCCAGAGGGTCACAACGTCAGCTCGTTCTCATCTCTCCCTTGGACTGAATTCATCGCTCGGAATATCCATGATTGTCTTTGGAGGAGAGGAGCTGTCTCCTATGAACGTGACCCATCAATACACCGTGCAGTCGTGGGCCTTGAGGGGGCTCTGACCGTCCTACTGTGTTCTGCTCCAAACTCCGTTCCTCTCAGCCCCAACCTGGCGGCCATGTTGCTCCCCGCTCTGGGCCAGTGGTCAGACACATTCTCAAGTCATCCAGTCTCTCAATTCAAATAACACCCATTACTCTGACACCAAATATAATTCTAAATAATAATAAAAAAACAGCTGACCATATACAGTACATCAAAACCATCTGTTTACAGATATTTACATAAACAACTCAATAAAATAAAAAACTAAAACTCACCATTGACCGTGATCTGTATAACTCCTACAATACATTCAGTCTCAATAACACATTCTAATGCAGCTAGAGATGTGATACTTTACTGCTACTTTACGAGTGTGTGTGTGTGTGTGTGTGTGTGTATATATGTCTATACTAGTAGACAGCATTAAGATCAAGAGAGCAGCTAGACTGCTGCATGGCCACTTGCGCACACACACACACACACACACACACACACTACTTTGTAAGGCACTAGGTTCTTAAACACTTGACCTTGACAGCATTGAGAGAGTAGCCGCCGTGTTCTGGTTCGAGCTGCAGACAGGTGGGGTGGAGGAGGAGGACTAGCGTTTTGGCACTTTCCCCACTTGCTGATGGCCACAGAGCTGGGCGGAGTCTCAGAGCGTGTCACAGAGCTGGGCGGAGTCTCAGAGCATGTCACAGAGCTGGGCGGAGTCTCAGAGCGCGTCCGGGCGTCTGTCTGACCGCGTGCGTCTCCTCCCGCCGGCGCCTCCGTCTCACCGGCCAGTCCACCGCCTCCCTGGGTCTCGTACCTCCGCAGGGGGCTGGGAGCGCGCTAGGTCCTGGATGAAGACAAGACCCAACATCTACAGGCTGGATGGTAGAAGTTGAACGTGTGAGTGTGTCTGTCTGTGTGTGTAGTGTGTGTGTGTAGTGTGTGTGTGTGTGTGTGTGTGTGTGTGTAGTATGTGTGTGTGTGTGTGTGTGTATGTGTGTTTTACCTCTCCTCTCCGCGGTCCTCCTCCACCCAGGCCACTATCTTCCCCTCCCATCCAGGAACCAGCGCCTCATCCTCAAACACCTGAACACACGCCCAGGATGTCAACGCCCAGGATGTCAACGCCCAGGATGTCAACGCCCAGGATGTCAACGCCCAGGAAGTCAACGCCCAGGATGTCAACGCCCAGGATGTCAACGCCCAGGATGTCAACGCCCAGGATGTCAACGCCCAGGATGTCAACGCCAAGGATGTCAACACCCAGGAGGTCAACACCCAGGAGGTCAACGCCCAGGAGGTCAACACCCAGGAGGTCAACGCGGTCAAGCAAGTACACAGCATCCTCTCTCTCCGCTAAACCCTCGCACCAAACACACCTCGTTCCACGCAAGAAAAAACCCTCCGAACAACAGATAGAAGTTTGAATGATGAATCAAATGCTGATCTCTCTCTCTCTCCCTCTCTCTCCCTCCCTCCCTCCCTCTCTCTCTCCCTCCCTCCCTCCCTCTCTCCCTCTCTCTCTCTCTCTCTCCCTCCCTCTCTCCCTCCCTCCCTCCCTCTCTCTCTCCCTCTCCCTCTCCCTCTCCCTCTCCCTCTCCCTCCCTCCCTCCCTCTCTCTCTCCCTCTCTCTCTCCCTCTCTCCCTCTCTCTCTCTCTCTCTCCCTCCCTCTCTCCCTCCCTCCCTCCCTCTCTCTCTCCCTCTCTCCCTCTCTCTCTCCCTCCCTCCCTCCCTCTCTCCCTCCCTCTCTCTCCCTCCCTCCCTCTCTCCCTCCCTCCCTCCCTCCCTCCCTCCCTCCCTCCCTCTCTCACCTCTTCTTTCACAGTGCCAAACTCAGGGTCCAGGGCTTTGAAGTGGTATCTGAAGTTTCCCTCTCGGTCTACCGCTGACTTGACGTCCCGAAGGGTCACCTCACCCAGCCTGAAACACACACACACACACACACACACACACACACACACACACACACACACACACACACACACACACACACACACACATCTCAGAATACACATCCACACATACACACACACACACAACACAGACTACATGTACCAGCACTAAAGCACTCAAAAACGACTAAATACACACAGTGTCTCTTAAGCCCCAAACGCACTGGAAGAGTCAATTGACGTGCTTCATTTGACTCGCCTCATTTGACTCGCCTCATTTGACTCGCTTCATTTGACTCTCCTCATTTGACTCGCCTCATTTGACTCTCCTCATTTGACTCGCTTCATTTGACTCCTCATTTGACTCGCCTCATTTGACTCGCCTCATTTGACTCGCCTCATTTGACTCGCTTCATTTGACTCTCCTCATTTGACTCGCCTCATTTGACTCTCCTCATTTGACTCGCTTCATTTGACTCCTCATTTGACTCGCCTCATTTGACTCGCCTCATTTGACTCGCCTCATTTGACTCGCCTCATTTGACTCGCCTCATTTGGCGCTCCTATGGCGCACTGCAGGCGTCAGCTTTGATAGGGAGCTGATTTAATTTAGATTGATTTGTCCCCATTTGACGCTCCAAAATGTAAACAAGTTGGGAGTAGAAGCGTCAAGGCGGTTTGACTCGCCTCAAAACGCTTTTGGTGCGTGATCGGCCATTTAAAACAATTGGTGTACATCAAAACGCTAGCGTCAGA
>NC_140248.1:3514342-3521842 GCF_949987555.1 Borostomias antarcticus | reverse complement strand
GACGAAGAATGACGCCACCCACAAGGTAACCGTGGTACAGAAGACACCTGACGAAGACCCACACGGGTCGAAACGTTGTCACCTTTGACCTAATAAATAGTCCTGTGGAGTAGCTGTGTGTGGACCTCAACCTTACTTTACCAGATGCCATTTTGTCCTGCACCAGCATGGTGGATGTGCTTAGCATACATTTTATTGTATTTCATTGACAGAAGACACCAACAACAGCTCGGAAAAAAAGATGGACGTTAGCTAGCTTTGTTTGCCAGACCAGTAGATAACAACGCACTATGAGGTATTCTGCACATACAAAGGAGGTAGCTAACATGTTCTCAGATGACAGTTGGGGAATACTGTGTGTACGACTGATTTAATAAGACACAAATAAGATAGAAATGCTATTAAAACACTATTACTAAAGTTTAATTTAGCTACACAGGGAGCTGCCATCTAGTTCACAGCGTCCAGAGCGAACCGGAGGTGGGGGGCGAGGGGTACGAGTTCACGAGTCGAGAGGGGCGTTCCAGTTAAAACTACCGAGTAGTATCTCGTAAATCATGACTTCATGAGCCAAATGGAATGTGGCGTGTGTGTGTGTGTGTGTGTGTGTGTGTACTGACCTACTATCTCGATCAGGTGGGTCAGAACCACCCCATCCTGCAGGTCAAGCCTGAGGTCGGTGACGGGCTTCAGTCCGGGTTTTCTCCTCAGCTGGGCGTTCACCCAGGAGACATACGCTGACAGCTGTTGCTTTTTTTTCAAACAAGACCGGGAAGAGTTATTAGGTAAATACCATTTGAACAGGAAGCCACATCTTAAACTGAGGAGCAGACAGCTGACTGAACCCTAGGAGCTGTGTGTGTCTGTGGCTCTGCACTCTGCACTATGAGCTCATCTGTGGACGTGTTTTCAGCATGGATGTTCAAGTATGCTGACCAGAGCTTGCTCACATATTGTATGCTATACCAACCCAGATTGAGCCAGACAATAACTATTGATACAGTGCCCTGCATACACACACACACACACACACACACACACACACACACAGCGGGATATCTGGGTTAATCTCCCCTCATGTGCTGGGTGGGCAGAGACAATGACGGTCTGTCCTCCAGCACAAACTCAGCCCACAGACACACACACTCTCACACACACACACACACACACACACACACACACACACGCGCGCACACACACTCTCTCTCTCACACACACACACACACACACACACACACACACACACACACACACACACACACACACACTCTCTCTCTCTCTCACACACACACACACACACTCACACATGCACACACTCAAACAGACCCTCTCAAATCTCCACACTACCAAAGTGGGCCTATTTGAACCCAGAAACCGACCTGCTCCCTCCCCTTCGTTCCCAGAAGTTCAACTGCCACTGATCTCACATCACAACACAGGAGCAAAGATGGCAAAGGAGCTGTGAAAGAACTCAGGGTCCGGTTATGTTTAGACCGCCTGTCTGGTCTATTATTTAACAACAACAAACATACAGTTGACATATACAGTACATGTCACACGTGCCAGAATGTTCTACCGTCATGTGCTGCTGATCCCAGACCTGCGCTTGGAGCATCACAAATAACATCGATGCGGTTTCGCGAACCAAAACTGTCAAAGTGTAGTGGTGCAATGCTCACCATACACACACAGAGGATTGCAAAACAAGGAGACAATTTGCACAGAAAACCCTGCCGTTAAAAGTCCTTTCTATATGGAAACCCGGAGGAAAAGACGACCTCGACACAATCAATCAACTCCAGACTTAATTGCATGCCGTAGATGTAGTAGTGCGTTAGTGTTGTCTTCTGTAACCAGCTGATATCATGAGCTAACCTATAGCTACCTCGTTAAAGCCCTCCTGGAGAACATCATCCAGCAGACTCCCTTTGGACAGCGAGGCGATCATCCTTTACGCACACGCACCGTGCGTCGGATGGACCCCCCGGTACCCGGTACCATCTACCCGTGCTAAGCTATCTACCCGTGCTAAGCTATCTACCCGTGCTAAGCTATCTACCCGTGGTCGAGCAAAAGCGTCCAAACACAAGAGACAAGCGGTAGAGTCCCGGTGAGCTCGCCCTGCTGCTGCTGAAACAGGATACGGGGGACCGGAGCACGGGGAGACCCTGCGCATGCGCACACGCAGGCTTGCCCCTGTCGCCATGGGGACGGCCAGAATCCTCTGATGAGAAGAATCTCTCTCTTTCTGCTGTTTCACTAAGTCACTTCTGAATCCTCTGATGAGAAGAATCTCTGGTTCTTTCTGCTCACTTTCACTAAATAACTTCTGAATCCTCTGATGAGAAGAATCTCTGGTTCTTTCGGCTCACTTTCACTAAATAACTTCTGAATCCTCTGATGAGAAGAATCTCTGGTTCTTTCTGCTCACTTTCACTAAGTCACTTCTAACAAAAACACTACACCGGTTCAAAGATGAAACTTCATATAGAAATGCTATTTTAGAGAATGTTTGCAGATCTGTCTGCCTCTTGGTTAAGCTCTTTCTTGAGCTAGTGCTGCACTACCCACTGAGCAAAGACACGTCTTAAAGACGTCTTTAAGATGTCTTTTTTGTCTTTTTCGGACGTCCAAAGACATCCAATTAGGAGCCAGAATGAATGTTTTTTTTTAACGTTCAGATATTGAACCCGTTCTGCACGTCCACAGACGTCTTAGAGGGGTCCAAGCCAGACGTGTGAATATTGAGGGGGTCCAGCAGACGAACACACGGGGTTCAGGACCGACGGACGTTATTAAGACATGATCTGAACGTCTCCCTGACGTTGTGTGTTTGCTGGGTAGCTAGGCTAGCTAATAGCAGAAGACAATTTTACTGAATAGGTGAGATTAACCTGACCTAAGCATGGCTATCGCAGCACACTGCTAAAGGCCTCCTTGAGAGGGATACAGAATGGGGGAACTAATATAAGCTACTTCCGTCTGTAACACTCAGCCTAAAGTCTGTTTCAACTCACACTTTTTTTTTTGTCTCACAGCACAACCACCCTTCCTTCCTGTTCAGTGTCTTGGCTTCCTGTCTATTTTTGTACATGTTGTACATCTTGCATACTGCATACTGTATATTGTGCATTTGTGTGCCTTATTGAACTGCCCTTTTGTATATTTCTGTTACATTTCTATACTGTGCCTTTTTGTTGTGTGTTTTGTATTGTTGTGTGTATTAGCTGCAACAAGAGAATTTATCTTCAGGGACAAATAAAGCTGATATCTATCTATCTATCTATCTATCTAATCGCCATGTGGAGGCTGCAAGGTCGAGGACTAATGGGGGCAGTGTTTGAGAAAGAAGACCAGGAGACACATTCATGTTGTTCTCATAAAAAGTGACAGTACATCTGTATTGTGCTGTGAATGTACTGCTGAGGTTTCCAGGATCAAAAACAATCTGGAAGTCTGTGTAACACAGTGATCCAGAAGTTTTTGATTATTTTAACTAAAGCAAGCGTTTGTGAGTTGACTGGAACAGAGACACACACACGTCATCTATGTACAGGAGACACATTTCTGTTGTTCTCATAAGAAGTGACAGTACATCTGTATTGTGCTGTGAATGTACTGCTGAGGTTTCCAGGATCAAAAACAATCTGGAAGTCTGTGTAACACAGTGATCCAGAAAGAGCAGAGCAGAGCAGGAGATGAGGTGTTTAAGCATTTTGAGGTTATTGGGATATTATTGTGGAGTGTGGCTCCCTCCAGTGACCATACTGATGAATGCATGAAATAACTAGGTGAAATCATTTAGACCGGGATAGCTAAATAATGATGAAAGTAAGGATGAAAAGAAGTATGCAGGGAAAATGACGGGGACATGACTAAGCTGTTGAATACATCTCTTTTGCACAGGACACTCACAGATCCGTGGGCTGGGGAGGTCTTGCAGGTCCTGTTGGCCATGGTGGAGATGCTGAATGATACACAGCACAAATGAGCATAACGTGTCAAGTTACAAATCAAAAAAAGGACAGCAAATAACATTACCACGAGAAAAAATAAAGTACAGCTAGAGAATGAACCGTAATTGCTGAAGGAAGGGGATGGATCAACCCACTCTTCGGGCAGGCTCAGCTGGAGCAAGTGGACAGATGGACGGGCCATTGTTTAATTGCGTGAAAGTGAACTTTCTCTTCGTCCATCTAACTAGCTCGCTATACGTTTCAACATCGAACACTTTACGAGTCTGAAAAGCAACACGTCTGCTCTTTCATACTTTGTCAAGAGAAGTTTGCAGCAAGGTTGCAAATTGAGCTTCTAGCTAGTTCGACTAGCGTGATGGCTAACTGAACGTGTCGGCCACCGTACATTCCTCTTCAGTCTAACTAACTCAGGATCATCACCCGGCTTCCGTAGGAGCTTAAAACAAGTCTCAGTTTCTTTGATGTCTTTGTAATGTGCTTACCAAGAGTGCTTTTTCATGACTTGGAGTTGGAATTACTTATTTCCACATCGATCCCGTGAATCTCCTGGGTGCAACATCCATTTATAACAACAATCACTGCAGCCCCGGGCTGTTTCTATGGTTACTAGTATCAACACCACGTGGTACCCAGGAAGAAGGAAACCGGAAGTGGAGAGATTTTACAATCTCCTTTTGTTTCATTACAGTCAGTCAACCAAACCAAATAAATTGAAATCAGATTTATTATAAATCAGTGAGTTGTGATTTCTGCACATCAGTCAATTGATATCAGACTCAAAATTATATAAAAACAAAGATTCAAATTCAGTCAAACCTCTGAAATAAGGGAAGCTCAACTAGTTCTACTAATGAATCGGTACATTTAACAATAATGGATACAAACTTTATAAACCAACTGTAAAAAATAAAAATAAAAAATAAAAAATCCCTTTATAACCCAACTGTGCGTGTGTGTGTGTGTGTGTGTGTGTTAGAAGAAGTGTAATGGTAGTAAAAATGCTGTGTATAGAGACATGTTATATTTTGATGAACATCACATGTGCGCCTGCACACCAATGAGGTTATAAATAGTAAGGTTTGCATGTGTATTTGTGTTGTGTGTGTGCCTGGCCTGCTATACCACAACTGGTCTGTGCAGGGCTGCGTGTGTGGAGCTGGTGCGGCTCTTCTGCAGGGGGTTGGGTGTGAGCAGAGCCCCCGGGGGGATGAGGATGTGTGTGTGCCTGGCCTGCTATACCACAACTGGTCTGTGCAGGGCTGCGTGTGTGGAGCTGGTGCGGCTCTTCTGCAGGGGGTTGGGTGTGAGCAGAGCCCCCGGAGGGATGAGGATGTCGGCAGGCTGCGAGGACGTCTTCAGAGAAGGGCTGAGCTGCTGCTGTCGACTCCTGGAGGGATTAAAGTTTATGGTGGCATAATCTGTACGATGCATGTCTGCTACTCTGTGGGTGGAATGGGCTGTAGCAGTGTTTTGTCTCCCTCTGGTGGTGGCAGAGCGGGACTGCAACACCTCCACATCAACATAGTGAAGTCGCTCAGAGTTGTGCCTCTTCTTCACCTGGGCATACACGGGCCCTTCATCAGGCACACTATCATAGATATGGACATCCGGGTACTGGCGAGGGGTGAACAAGGATGGAGAGAAGGTTAAAATATGCTAATGAGGGATTGTGAGGGATTATCATGTGGTAAATTGGTGAATGACGTTCAAAGAGCCTCTGTTCATAATAATACATTGAATCAATGTTGATGATTACTGGGGATCTGACCTGCTGAGTCTCCACCGGAGCACCTGAGTCACACAAACACCGACAGAATGAGAGAGAAAAGAGGAGGGATTCAGTTGTCTGCCCCCTTTCTGTGGTGTTACCCTCTCTCTCTGCTGTCACTCTCACACGCATGGATGGTGTTTATGACATGAGGAGGAAGAACCCTCATAACAAGTATTATTCTTATCAATCTTATCAATGGCTGCTGATTAAAACCATACTGTCTGTATTTCTCACCTTTCCTCTTCTTGTTCTTCTCGATGAACCTCTGAGGATTTACACCCCATCTGGAAAACAACACACACAGTTTGGCTGTTATGGATCTGGAATGGTTAATATTTAGGTGCCAAACAGGTAACAGCTCACCTATTCTTCCTACACATTCACGCAGAAGGCATATACATTATTGAACAGAGAAGGATCAGCAACAAGTTCCGAAATTAAGCTTAATACAAATTACAAAGCCTATTGACAGTCAAACAATAGGCTAAACAGAGTTTGGTAAGCATCTAGTGCAAGATCTGATGTCGAAATAACAGAAATACAATTATCTGTATACTGTACCGTTACAGCCTAATAGGCTATCGCTTACAACAAGACCTAAAATATTCATATAGGCCTAGTGCAGCAAACCGATACCATTTATTTTAGTCGAGTCGATTTATTACCGGTCGAGTGTTTTGTTCAACCCGTTTCCCATGGCAGGTCATCACCGATAATATCCCCGTTAATATCCCCGTTAATATCCCGACTTGTGCACAATTCAGGATTCAGTTTCCGCGTTGAGTGCAAATACCTTTCACTGGGAGGGGCGGGGCGAGGACAGGTGTAGCGGACAGGGAGCGGAACGCGTCCTGATTGGACCTTGGACTGGGAATGGAACGCGTCCTGATTGGACCTTGGACTGGGAATGGAACGCGTCCTGATTGGACCTTGGACTGGGAATGGAACGCGTCCTGATTGGCCCGTGGACTTTGCGCTTGAGTGCAGAACATGGACCCCCTCATGTGTCAATGATTAACTCGCGTTTTTGATTATTTTAACTAAAGCAAGCGTTTGTGAGTTGACTGGAACAGAGACACACACACGTCACGTTGTTTGAGGCTAGGGGCGTGATGGCATTTGTCCTTTGGCGAACTCTCGTGCAAATAAACAGGCATTGTATGGTAACAGCCTGACATATTGGAGGCTGATATATCAGACAACAGTTCGCAGCTTTTATTATCACAACTTAATGTAAATAAAAAAGCAGGAGGTGATAAATGTCCTAGCTATTGAGTTGTATATCCAACACAGGCCTACTGTACAAAGACAAGGTGTTTATTACAACGCTAAACATGGCATTTATAGACAGACATCTGTGTACAGCAGCACTGTAGCCTAACCATGTCCTTCAGACCTCCACAAGTAATTCAAGACGAGGACCTATAGAGGTCAAGTGAGACGGTGATGTTGGGGGTTGAGCTTTAGTCCGCTCTTTTAAAGGTCCTGACCAGATCCCCTTGGGACATCCCAGATGCACGTTGGGAAGTTTCTGCGTATGAAAGTCCTCTGGAGCTCCTGGAGCTGAAGCTGGGTCACTGCTGTCCTCTTAAGACTTCTTGGGGGTCTTGTCGGAGCGTATGGGGGTTTTGTGGGTGCGTATGGGGGTTTTGTCGGTGTGTATGGGGGTCTTGTCGGTGGGTATGGGGGTCTTGTCGGTGCGTATGGGGGTCTCGTCGGAGGGTACGGGGGTCTTGTCGGTGCGTATGGGGG
>NC_140248.1:3501842-3509342 GCF_949987555.1 Borostomias antarcticus | reverse complement strand
GCGCGAGAGTTCCTGCGGAAATATAAGCTTCCTGAGGGCGTGGCCTCCAGGGGCGTGTTCACCTCAAGCCTGTCGTGTGACGGCGTGCTGACAGTCTCCGCCCCCCGGCCCTTCGGTGGCCAGGAGTGCGTCATCCCCATCACGCGTGAGGACGGGGTCACACCACAGAAGAAGTAGAGGAGGCCCCGCCCGCTGGCCGAACTCCCACGCTGCTGCTTCCTCACCCTTCTCTGTTCTGCATCTGGCCCCTCCCCCTTCCCCGTATCTCTGTACAACAGGATAGGTGTCAGCAATATGGCGGAGGCCTATGGCGGAGGCCTTCCTTAGTCCATAAAAGTTTCACCTATCCTGCTCCTTCATAGCTTGTATTCTGACCGGGCTGCTTCATAGACACGCCTCAGAGAACGAGACAGAGCTGGCATGAAAATTATCACTGTCCATCCAATATGAATCGGTTCCACCAATAACGCTGAAAGTACAGAGTTCTCGATCTGAATCAAACAAGTTTATTGCCAAGTAAAATTTCACATACCAGGAAGTTCCTTTGGTCTGATGGTGCATAACGATAAACATAGTGTGAGGACAAGACAGGCCAGCGCAAAACACTGTAACACAAGTGACAATTACAATACGATATACTGGGCTGTAAACATGTCTATCAGCCTCACAAGCTATAAAGACCTGCTTTGAGTTGTAATATCCAACCCCTCTGGTCTTACACTGTGTCCTCTGGTCTGGTGACTGGGCCCTGTCTGAGGTAGCAGTGCAGCCTATCCTATCTCCTACCTACCTAGTAGCTAACCCCTGACCTGACCCCATGCTGCTACCACCTTTACAGTGCCTTAAAGTTGCGGGAGAACATGTTCCTAAGAGCTAAACTCATCCTCACGCCAAAGCTGCTCTAGACTGACAGTGTTGGAGAGAGACTGTGTAACTTATTATAAAGCTGCCAGAGAGGCTGTACGAGCTCTGTGGTCCCAGGACCACCGAACCACTAAGACCATTCATCATCCTGCTACGCCTAGAACAGACATGTCCATGTGACTGTGGGGAGTTGTGTGAAATGATGTTGTTGATGTTTCCATTATCCGAGTAGGTACACTACTGTATGTGTGTGTAGGCTGTACTGTACTCGCCTGTACCTGTACTTGCTTGAGCGTATGCATTTCTGAGTGTGCATGTGTGTGCATGTGTATGTGTTCAGCGTTTTGGACAGTTGTGGACTAAGGACCAGGTGTGTTCTCCACGCCAAAGATGAGAGCGGGGGAGAAAGAGGGAGGGGGTTAAAGAAGGAGGAGAAGAGAGCAGAGAGGAGAAGGAGAGAGCAGGGAGGGGTTGGGTAGAGTAAACAGAGGGAGTTGGGTGAGGGAATGGATGAAAGACTGGGCTCCTGACTTTACCAAGATGGGACTCAGAGCTGCTGAGAAGACACTGTGTGTGTGTGTGTGTGTGTGTGTGTGTGTGTGTGTGTGTGTATTCGTGCTAGTGATGCTGTTATAACTGTATTTAATAACCTGTGATTACGGCTTCATCATTCCAGTGTGTCCAGAGCAACCCTCACCTGTATTAACCCGTAGTCTCACCTGTATTCATACAGCCAACTGAATAGTCAATAGAAGTGCAAAGAATAAATAACCAACCATAAAAGCTCTGATTCCCTGTGTGCTTTTTGTTCTTTATTTCTATGAGTCCAGGTCTTCAGAGGTAGCCATGTTATAGTGCTAGCTACTAGTAGCTAATACTCATCTAAAACAGAGAACACCTACAGCAGCCCTGGGGTTAGCAGTGGGGCTACAGCAGCCCTGGGGTTAGCAGTGGGGCTACAGCAGCCCTGGGGTTAGCAGTGGGGCTACAGCAGCCCTGGGGTTAGCAGTGGGGCTACAGCAGCCCTGGGGTTAGCAGTGGGGCTACAGCAGCCCTGGGGTTAGCAGTGGGGCTACAGCAGCCCTGGGGTTAGCAGTGGGGCTACAGCAGCCCTGGGGTTAGCAGTGGGGCTACAGCAGCCCTGGGGTTAGCAGCCCTGGGGTTAGCAGCCCTGGGGTTAGCAGTGGGGCTCGTGTGTCTGTATTTGGTTCTGAAGCAGGCAGAGCACAGGGGCTGAGGTGGGGGTCTTTCCTGGGGGTCTTTCCTGAGGGGCTGAGGTGTGGGTCTTTCCTGGGGGTCTTTCCTGAGGGGCTGAGGTGGGGGTCTTTCCTGGGGGTCTTTCCTGAGGGGCTGAGGTGGGGGTCTTTCCTGGGGGTCTTTCCTGAGGGGCTGAGGTGTGGGTCTTTCCTGGGGGTCTTTCCTGAGGGGCTGAGGTGGGGGTCTTTCCTGGGGGTCTTTCCTGAGGGGCTGAGGTGGGGGTCTTTCCTGGGGGTCTTTCCTGAGGGGCTGAGGTGTGGGTCTTTCCTGGGGGTCTTTCCTGAGGGGCTGAGGTGGGGGTCTTTCCTGAGGGGCTGAGGTGTGGGTCTTTCCTGGGGGTCTTTCCTGAGGGGCTGAGGTGGGGGTCTTTCCTGAGGGGCTGAGGTGGGGGTCTTTCCTGGGGGACTTTACTGAGGGGCTGAGGTGGGGGTCTTTCCTGGGGGACTTTACTGAGGGGCTGAGGTGTGGGTCTTTACTGAGGGGCTGAGGTGGTGGTCTTTCCTGAGGGGCTGAGGTGGTGGTCTTTCCTGGGGGTCTTTCCTGAGGGGTTGAGGTGGGGGTCTTTCCTGGGGGTCTTTACTGAGGGGCTGAGGTGGGGGTCTTTCCTGGGGGTCTTTCCTGAGGAGCTGAGGTGGGGGTCTTTCCTGGGGGACTTTACTGAGGAGCTGAGGTGGGGGCCTCAGTCAGCTGTGTCTGTTCCACAGAACCCCCCCTCTCAGATGTTTGTGAGGAGGTGTGTGTGTGGCGTGGTGCTGCGTAGTCCCGGCGGTAGCAGGAGTTGGGCGGGCTCTTGGAACGGGGAGGGTCCAACTCCGGCTGATGACCTGGGAAACCCCTCGGCTCTTTCTGCGCATCTGAAAGAACAGGGCGGGTTAGTGTGTGTGTGTGTGTGTGTGTGTGTGTGTGTGTGTGTGTGTGTGTGAGTGTGTGTGTATGTGTGTGTGTGTGTGTGAGTGTGAGTGTGTGTAAGTGTGTGTGTGTGTGCGTTTTAGAAGGGCAGAGAGGAGAAGGCAGCTCTACTCACAGGTGTAGACAGGCCTCTCCTCCTCTTGATGAAAGGAAGAGGAGTATGTGGTCTCGAAGTGATGAGAGAACTGCAAAGGTGGGGGGCAGAACTGATTAGGGCACCTGTGTGGGTTACTATGGAAACTCACCTGCAGAACCTTCACTCAAACTACTTCAACAGCAGCGTTACTGTCCCTCTGCAGGTAAACGCTGTCCCTCTACAGGTAAACGCTGTCCCTCTGCAGGTAAACGCTGTCCCTCTACAGGTAAACGCTGTCCCTCTACAGGTAAACGTCCAGTATTACTGATGAAAACCACAGGCTAATGTCAGGGGTGCCGCCGGGGATTTTGGGCCCCATGAAAAGATATGACATTGGGCCCCATTAGTGGTACAGGTTCGATTTGAACGTTGGGAGGACAGAATAAGCATGGGGTCTGAGGGTCCTCCACCAAGAGATTTTGAGGTCACACTAAATTTCCTGCATTCTGGTGATTTCTTATGCACCAATTTGAGACTTTTCTGCATCAGTTTACTGTGGAAATTGTTATTGGAAATTTTAGCCGTTTTTTGTGGCATCATTATTTTTCGAGGTAGTGTCGTGTATTAATTTGCCTAATTAGGCTCAACCCCTTGTTCTAATCAAGATTATATTATATGTGTCTATTCTTAAAGTCAGGTTAGGCCAGAAGCAGCATACAGTGACAGAGAGTAGGTCAGAACAGCTATCACGAGGTTTGTTTTGTAAGGGAGGGGGAGAGCTCCTGCTCCTGTGAGAACGCAGATGCCACAAAAGAAACGTTGAAATGAAATTGAAACATTGTATCAGATAACGAGTCAGGCTAGAAAATACATGGCGTGGGAAAGCAGGTGCTCTTCATCAGATAAAGTATATAAGACGCTGTCAACAAGTCAGTCGGGTGTGATATCTGCCCACCGGTTTTAGTTGTCTGTTATTGATTGTACCAACAAATAAAGCCTATTGCATTTGATCAAGTCACCAGTGCCTTTTTGATTCGACTTCAACTACTGAACAAAGAACATTGAAGATTGTAACTAAACCTAAAGGCGTCCCTACACGTCAGTAGTTTCGAGGATTTTCCGACCAGATGGGGCGCTGTCTGCTATGCGGAGTTTGGCAGTTGAAGAAGACTACCTCGAAAAATAATGACGATGCCACAAAAAACGGCTAAAAAGATAACTTAATGGTAGCGACGAGCTTTCAAAATCCATCGTTTGTTAGAATAGGCGTTTCTGCTTTGGTGAGTGGCTTTGAAATGTTTATTTGACACTTTTAAATATGAGCGCCAAGCGCCGCCAACTTGGCGACTATTTAAAAGTCAAAATGTCCTATGTTGGTAGAAAGGACTGTGGTAGCGGATGCTACGCCATCAGATCACTCACAGTTCCTGAGAAGAGCTACTAGCTTATGTAAGTCTCAGCCAGTCGCAAACCATCAAACCTGTCATACAAAACGTTTTTGGAAGCCTGATTTTCCTTTAGGAAGCTGATACATGCTCCACTGCAACCAGGCCCCCAGGATTCGAAATCTAAAGTGAAGGCCTATTGAACCGCGCCATCTTGGCTAGATTTGTAGTCATTTTGCTATTTCCGGTGCCTTTTGTACTTGCGCAGTTGTGCTTTTCTGTCCGACGCGCGTCCACGCACGTTCCCGGCTCTCCCCGCTTTGATTTAGCAATGAAAACCGGCTTGCATATTAACCTGTTTTTGTAAAATATATCCATTGGAGAAATAATTTTTTCATCCAGGCATCTTAGTTTTAACAGGTTAAATATAACTGAACATGTTTTGTTTGCTAGTAGATGGTATTCATTCCGTTCGCGATAACGTTATTGCAGCCAGGCTAAATTCCTCCAGGGAGCCAGTGACCGGCGAGTTGAAGAGCTTCACTCCCCGCCAGCAGGAGCTTTGGCCGCGGCTACCGCATCTCGAATAACCCGCTGAGTTCGTGGCTGCTATTTCACACTCACCCTTGATCAATCCCAATACCGATCCATGGTAATAATGAATCAATCGTTCAGATCGGCAGTGCTGCATGCATTTTACAACATCATTGTTAGCTTTATTAACATAACCATAGACTACATTTATCTCTCTAACGTTAGGCTATCCATCTTACACCAGTCGGCCATTCGATAGCTAGAAGTGGTCAACGCCAACGTTGACCGTGGACGTGGACGCGCGTAGGACAGAAAAGCACAACTGCGCAAGTACAAAAGTCACCGGAAGGCCAGAAAAGCACAACTGCGCAAGTACAAAAGTCACCGGAAATGGTCAAATGACTACAAATTTGCCAAGAGGGCGCGGTTCAATAGGGCTTCATTGTTGATAGCGGTCAGCAAATGGAGTGGCTGTATCCAGTTCTATTAATACATCCATGTGTATCAGTGACTTGTTTTTTTTCAAAGATGGCGGTTCAATAGGGCTTCACTTTAGATTTCTAATCCTGGGGGCCTGGTTTTCCCCGTTTCTCGGAACTGCGCCCCCACAGGCTCTGCGAGTAAGTGCACTGTCGTACTGTCATAAAGTTATCAGATTGTATTTTTCTTTTTCTGGCTTCCTCATGATGTTTCGCTTGGTTTTCTCACCTCCACCATGATATCATTGAGCTAAAAAACGCATGATATCCATAGACGCCGGAATAGTTAGCTACTACTGTGTTGTTTAAGCACAACGTTGCGCATGCGCACTTCGACTGAATGCTGCGTCCCGGGGGCGTGAGTTTTAAAAGGTAATATGTCAATGTATTATCTTTCTGAGTAGACTGTTTGGACGATTCAGCTTACTTTTAGTAAATCTAATTGGAGAATTAGCACCAGACATGTTTGTAAAGGTCCAAATATCGCGATGTATTGCTTTAATGATGATGATATTGAAAAAAAGTCTACCTAATGTTCTAATATTTTAGGGCCCCTGCAGGGCTGCCAGGTTTGACCAAAATTCTGGAATGAGTTTTTTTCTCTCAGTCTGTCAGTCACAGGCCCTTAAAATAATCCTAACTTATAAGGCGCCACTGGCTAATGTACTTCCACTAGCCAATGTCCCTCTGTCCCTCCCCTCCCCCACGGTCACCCCCTCACCTGTGAAGGTAACGGACGTAATCTCCGGTGGTGTTTAACGTCTCTACGCTGTTCGGCCCAGTTTCCTATCAGAGTCCCCGGGCCGTAGGCGTCTTCGTTCGTGCCGCAGCGCCATCCATACTGACGGAACTTGTCCTCGTTGCGCGCGTCTCTCCAGACCTCGCCGTGCCCAGACGCGTGCGCGTCTCTCCAGACCTCGCCGTGCCCAGACGCGCGCGCGTCTCTCCAGACCTCTCCGTGCCCAGACGCGCGCAGCATGTGGTGGAACGGGGGCGCGCTGCGCGCCCATGGGAACTCCATCCTGCTCGGGCCTGCAGCTGTGCAACTGATAGCCTACACAAAAAACACAGACTGGAGGCTGTGCCCAAATACCCCAGCAAACACACAACGTCAGGGAGACGTTCAGATCATGTCTTAATAACGTCCGTCGGTCCAGAACCCCATTTGTGCGTCTGCTGGACCCCTCAATATTCACACGTCTGGCTTGGACCCCTCTAAGACGTCTGTGGACGTGCAGAACGGGTTCAATATCTGAACGTCTAAAAAAACGTTCATTCTGGCTCCTAATTGGATGTCTTTGGACGTCCGGAAAAGACAGAAAAGACATCTAAAAGACGTCTTTTAGACGTGTCTTTGCTCAGTGGGACCTCTGTCTCTCTTTGATAGAGCGTCTTTGGTTACCACTTTTGTTTATGTCACCACGGTTTCAACTGTAGGCTACCGACTAAGCAGAAAATGATCGGATAACGCATATTGATTATCAATCAGGCTTATCACACTTCCTTCACAAATAAAACGAGTTCATGTCGATTTCTCATTCTACACAAATGAATCAATCAGCCCGCTCACCTTCAGCAGAGGATGGGCCGCGTTTCGATCGAAGGGGAGAGAGAGAAAGCGATCTAGAATGAGTAGATCTACATACGCTGTGACGTCATGGAGACGTTCCATGCGCGCCCATGACGCGCGTCTCCTTGGTGACACTGCGGGCCTACCCGACACTCTGAATTATTCAGTCTGAGTGTCAGGCTAAAGTTGAATGGCATCCTTATTATAAGAGAGCCCAAGGAGAAACAAAAGACTCGAAGCAGCGCGGGTTCTTTATTTTACCTTATTGAATGTCAAAACAAGTTACATTTGCTGAATGTTTTTCTGTTGAAGAAAAGCAAAAAGAATAGGCTATGTCTTCTAGGCTGTAAATTCTGAGGAGTCTCTTCCCTACATAATTCCTCTTAAGACAACACAGACTTGTGTTGGGTATAAGCTACTGCAGGA
>NC_140248.1:3484704-3492204 GCF_949987555.1 Borostomias antarcticus | reverse complement strand
CAGCTAGCAGAGGCATTCATGTACAGGACATCGCCGTAGTCCAAGAGAGGCAGAAAGGTGGCAGCAACCAGGCGTTTCCTTGCTGCAGCTGAGAAACATTACTTTTAAAGAAAAAACTCAGTTTTAGCTTTAGTTTCTTTAAAAGATTGTCTAGGTGCAGCTTGAAGGAGAGGCTGTCATCAAGATGAATGCCAAGGTATTTGTAGCTAGACACAAACTCGATAGGGGTACCCTGACGAGATATAATGTCAGGAAGAGCAGCTGGCCCCCGCTTGTTATTCGTGAATACCATGACTTTAGTCTTCCCTGCATTCAATACCAGCCTGAGCTGAGACATCTGGGACTGTAGGGTATCAAAAGCTGTCTGTAGAGACTCCAGAGCACGGATGATGGAAGATGCAAAACAGTACATGATTGTGTCGTCCGCGTATAAATGAACCGTAGCATTTGCAATAAACCCTATTTCATTTATATAGATGGTGAAGAGGGTTGGTCCCAAGACAGAGCCCTGTGGCACCCCATTTGAGACAGTGAGCATGCTGGATGAGAGGTCACCAAACTGCACGGACTGCTTACGTTGGGACAAGTAGTTGGTGAACCAGCCTACGGCATGAGAGGACAGACCAATATCAAGGAGGCGCTGGCATAGGAAGGCGTGATTGACGGTGTCAAAAGCTTTAGATAGGTCAATAAAGATTGCAGCGCAGTGATTCTTCCTTTCTAAGGCCTCTGTAATGTCGTTTACGACTTTAACAGCGGCAGACACTGTGCTATGGTGCTTCCTAAACCCAGACTGAAAGGGTGAGAGGATGTCATGTGACTCCAGGAAGTCCTTGAGCTGGTCATTAATTAGTCGCTCAAGGACCTTGGCTAAGACAGAGAGCTTAGAAATTGGCCTGTAATTGTTTAAACATTTGGAATCACCACCCTTCAGGAGCGGGAGCACAAAAGCAGTTTTCCAGACCTCTGGGATGACATTATTGGAAATAGTTAAGTTAAAAATGTGTGTAATAGGTTCTGCAATGATATCTGCAGCCAGTCGCAAAAAAAGAGGTGGAAGATTGTCAGGACCAGATGATTTCCTAGGGTCTAGCTCCGTTAAGGCTTTCCAAACATCGCCAACAAGGAGTGGAGAAAACGAAAAGGAATGGTGCCCAGAAAGACCACTAGTGGTCCTAGCCGAAAGAGGGGGACTGGACGGGGGAGAATTTGAATTTGTTCCTGGCAAGGAATCAAATAATAAACCAGAGGCTATAAAGTGTTTGTTGAAGCAGTTTAACATCTCTGATTTATCAAACACTGGGATTGAGTTGTCAATGATATGGGGGGGTAACTCAGCAGGACCAGAGTCGACTGAGAGTGACTTCACTGTATTCCAAAATCTCCTGGGATCATTAAGATTGTCAGTGGTCTGAGAGAGATAGAATTCACTTTTTGCTTTTTTAACACAAGCAGTGAAGCTATTTCTCGCTTGGCGAAAGGAGAGCCAATCTGTCTCAGAGCCGGACTGCCTGGCAGCGGCCCAGAGCTGGTTCCTTTTGTGAAGAAGGGATGTCAAGTCGCTGGTGAACCAGGGATTGTTTCGACCTTTCACCCGGAAGCGACGAAAAGGAGCATGCTTGTTGATAAGAGGGAGAAAGCTATTGTGGAAGTATTCCCATGCAAAATCAACATCACCAAGCAGGAGAATGCGGTCCCATCTGACCTGCTGCAGGTCATGAAGGAAAGCTTGCTCTGAGAAGTTCTTCAGATCTCTTTTCTGGATGACACGGGGTTTAGAGCGGGGGATTTTGCAGTCCCTAATAGCTCCAATTACACAGTGGTCACTGAGGTCATTGGCAAAGACACTAGTTATAGTGCATTTATGAGGCTTATTCGTGATAATTAAGTCAAGTAGTGTAGATTTGTCTGCACACTTGGAATTGAGACGTGTGGGACCTTCAATGATTTGAGTGAAAGCTAGGGACAAGCAATACGCTTTAAAGTCGTCTGAGGCTGAGGAGAGCCAATCCCAGTTCAGGTCCCCTATAAGGACGATTTCATTATAATGAAGCTGAGACAGGAGCTGTATTAAGGAGGGTAGAGTATCTGGGGAGACTGATGGGGGCCTATAACAACCAACAACAGTTAAATACTGACCTCCAGACAGATCTACATTCATGGCTAATAGTTCAAATTGCTTTGCTACAGATGTAACGAGCATAACATGAGCAGAGAGAGAAGATCTCACATATATAGCCACGCCCCCACCTCTCCGTGGCCGATCAGAGCGGTAGATATTAAATCCATCCAATGCAACATCCCTATCTGATATGGACTTGGAGAGCCAGGTCTCAGAAACTACAATAATGTGCGTGCCAGTCGAATCTGCCCATATACGCATCATGTCCATTTTCGGTAAAAGACTGTGCATGCGTGCATTAATGTGAACAAAACGAAATCCGTGCATATTCTTAAAATCATATGGCGAATTGCAAATGGTAGGCTGAACAAACATGGGGCCAGGATTAGGCTGTACATTTCCAGAAATGAAAAGCAACAAAAGAATAAAAAGTCTCTTTCTCGCCGTGGGTGGGGGGGTCAGCTGAGAGTGAGAGTCTTTGGAAGCGATGACGTCCAGGGAAGCGTCCACAGAAGGAATCATGAAACAGTCTTTCAGAACAGCGAGGCTGAGAAGCCGCCGCCAGCTTGCAGAGACTGCATGGCTGAGAGAGTTCAGGACAGAGTGGAGTGGAGGCTGAGAGAGTTCAGGACAGAGTGGAGGCTGAGAGGGTTCAGGACAGAGTGGAGGCTGAGAGGGTTCAGGACAGAGTGGAGGCTGAGAGGGTTCAGGACAGAGTGGAGGCTGAGAGGGTTCAGGACAGAGTGGAGTGGAGGCTGAGAGAGTTCAGGACAGAGTGGAGTGGAGGCTGAGAGAATAGGCCAGCATCAAAAGCAAGCGTTTCACCGCGCGGGGTGACCAGCTGGGAAGACAGGTCTTCCGACGCGCAGGTCCCAGCAGAGTCCCATCCAGTTAAGAAACTGAACACGGCAATAGTGATCCACAACATTGTCCTTAAAAAATAGTCCAGCGAATATTGAAAAACATTACATAACATTGTAAGAAAACGTCATTAAAACACTTCTTAAGGGTCCAGAGAAGGTGTCTGGGTCACTGTTCATCATAGGGTCAGGGTTAGAGGTCAAAGGCTGAGGTCCATGTGAGGTTCATATCCACTGTGGGAGCGGAGGCTGCTGGCCTCGGAGGAGCGTTCGTCCTCTTCCTGTGACTCCGCCTCTCCTCCCTGTTCCCCCAGCGAGAGCACTGAGTACAGCAGCTCCGCCTCCCCGTCCCCGGCCACGCCGTCCCTGGCCCCCCCGTCCCCGTCCCCCCCAACCACCCCGTCCCCGGCACCCCCATCCCCGGCCCCCCCATCCCCGTCCCCCCCCGTCCCCGGCACACCCGTCCCCGTCCCCCCCGGCCCCGTCCCCCCCGTCCCCCCCGTCCCCGCAACCCCCGTCTCCGTCCCCGTCCCCCCGCCGTCCATCTGTCCCTCCTCTGTCCGCTGTCCCGGCTCCGTCTGTCTCAGCGGAGTCCGTCCCTCTCTCCGCGTCGTCCGAGTGTCCGTCCCCCGGCGGTCTCACGCCGGCAGGTCCGCCCTTCTGTCCTGTGGCTCCGCGGGGGGTCTGGGTGTCTGACGGGGAGGAGCTCTCGCTGTCCCAGGCCTTAGCGTAGTCGGGCGGGGTGGGCGTGGCAGGCGTGGCAGGCGTGGCAGGCAGGGCGGGCGGGGTGGCTGTCCCCCGTCTGTCTGCCTGGCTGCTGCCGAGGAAGGTCATGCTGGTGATGGGCAGGTACGTGTTGTCCTCCTCCTCCTCCTCCTCCTCCTCCAGCCTCACGGACTCGTAGGACACGACCTCTGGGGTCAGGACATTCTCCTTGGTGTGGACGCACACGACCTGCGGGGACAGAGAGGAAGAGGAGAGATGGCATTTAGTTCAAGTCAAATCAAATCAAACTTTATTTGTATAGCGCATTTCATACACAGAGGCAACACAATGCGCTTTACAGAGAACAAGGGAGGTGGGCATACGACCCACCTCTACATATTCCAGAGGGAAGCAAAAACACAGTAATCACCCGGGGGCCAGATCTGATAAGTGAGCTGTAAAAAGTGACGTGGTGGTCAAGAGCTGGGTGGTCAGGAGTGATGCGATGGGCGTACAGACTGAAGGGTCACAGGTTAAGGGTCAGGGAGTTAGTACCATAGCCGTGGGGGTGTGGTCTCTGGCCTTCAGGAAGGAGCATGTCACTGCGATCAGTCCAATCAGAGCAAGCAGTCCACCCACTCCCATAGACACACCCACAAACCTACTGAAGTCTGGGAACACACACAAACACAGATGTCATAAATTCATCAAATAAATGTTATCATAAAAATGTTGACTGTGGTTTCTAGTCCTCTGTTCTGGCTGCTCTGCTCTTGACTGGTCGGGTCTGTTCTGGCTGCTCTGCTCTTGTCTAGTCTGGTCTGGTCTGGTCTGGCTGCTCTGCTCTGCTCTGCTCTGCTCTGCTCTCGTCTGGTCTGTTCTGTCCTGGCTGCTCTGCTCTCGTCTGGTCTGATCTGTTCTTGCTGCTCTGCTCTCGACTGGTCGGGTCTGTTCTGGCTGCTCTGCTCTCGTCTGGTCTGGTCTGGCTGCTCTGCTCTGCTCTCGTCTGGTCTGGTCTGTCCTGGCTGCTCTGCTCTCGTCTGGTCTGGTCTGTTCTGGCTGCTCTGCTCTCGTCTGGTCTGATCTGTCCTGGCTGCTCTGCTCTCGTCTGGTCTGGTCTGTCCTGGCTGCTCTGCTCTCGTCTGGTCTGGTCTGTCCTGGCTGCTCTGCTCTCGTCTGGTCTGTTCTGGCTGCTCTGCTCTCGTCTGGTCTGGTCTGGTCTGGTCTGGCTGCTCTGCTCTCGTCTGGTCTGGTCTGTCCTGGCTGCTCTGCTCTCGTCTGGTCTGGTCTGTCTGCTTTGCTCTCGTCTGGTCTGTTCTGGCTGCTCTGCTCTCGTCTGGTCTGGTCTGGCTGCTCTGCTCTCGTCTGGTCTGGCTGCTCTGCTCTCGTCTGGTCTGTTCTGGCTGCTCTGCTTTCGCCTGGTCTGTTCTGGTCTGGCTGCTCTGCTCTCGTCTGGTCTGGTCTGGCTGCTCTGCTCTCGACTGGTCTGGTCTGTTCTGGTTGCTCTGCTCTCGACTGGTCAGGTCTGGCCCCTACCTGGGGAGGCTCCAGGCAGATAAACACATCCCTCTGTGGTCATGTGACGCCATTGCCCGTGATTGGCCGATGCTATGAGACAGTAGCGCCGGTCAGAAGGGAGATCGGGGATGACGCGATCTGACCCTGACCTGGGGTACTCTGCAACCTGCGAGCACAACCACAATCATGTGTATACAGTATGTGTGTGTGTCTGTGCGTGTGTGTGTGTGTGTGTGTGTGTGTGTGTGTGTGGTCTCCCACACTCTGTTGCAGTACGATGTCGTAGCTCAGCTGAGCGTGCACGGTCTGTGGGTGGGTCAGTGACACGTGCACACTCTGATTCTCCACCCATATCTTCATAGAGGGGGCGCTGAGCAGGGCTGAATTATGAACACACACACACACACACACACACACACACACACACACAAATAATGATGTAGTGTACATGTAGTAAATGTCTCTGTCACTCTTAGGGATTATGCATTTGGCTACAAGAGACTCACTCCTTTCATAGGGCTGCACTGTTGTGAGCAGGTAGGCCCAGGCTGTCTCTGTCTCCGTGCCCCCGGCCGACCCCCTGACCTCATAGCTGACCAGGACGTCCTCCAAGGTCAGCGGGATGTCCAGCGTGCACGCCATGGCAACGGTGCGACTGCAGTTCCGCTGCTCGCGCCATTCCTTTTCCCTTCAGAACGAGAAACGTCAACAAAGTGTCTCTCTCTCTCTTCCTCATCCCCCTCTCTCCCCACGCGTCCACACGTCGCCCCCCTCCACCTCTCCCTCACCCTTCTTCTCTCTCCCTCCATCCCCTCTTCTCTTATCCTCCATTCGTTTGAGTAACTCTCCGACTTTATCACTTATTGTCACATATAATTGTGGTCGCAGATTCAAATGACATTGATACGTGCTGTACTACTACTGGATTGGATGAAAGCTGGATGCAGGTCCCCTCTTACCCGAGAGCTTTAAGCTGGAATGTGTAGTGGGCGTTGCTAGGGTTGTCTTGGCCCGGCAACCAGTGCACATAGCCAATGAAGTCCAGGAACTCCACTGTTATGTTCTGAGGAGGCAAGAGAGAGCCTGACACACACACCCGGATGGGTCAAAAGATTTGCAATGTACGGAATCACATTTCTGGAGTTTGTGGGGATGCTGCTGCTCTCTAAAAAAAAGCAGCCACATTATTAGCTACACATGGATAGAAAGCCAGCTATTTAGTTAGCATGTGGATAGAAAGCAGCTATTTAGTTAGCATGTGGATAGAAAGCAGCTATTTAGTTAGCATGTGGCACGGAAATCATTTCTATATAACTGGAAAGAGGCTTTACTGGGGTACAGTATATCAAGAATGAATATATGATATATAACAGTTCTTAACCAATCAGATCGCGAGGTGGGAACTACCCATTGTATAATGTTTGATTATTCACATCTTATTGTACCTGAGCACCTGTAAAGCAGCAGTAGATATAGGCTCCCAAAGGTGGACCACAGGGAACCCAATCGGCATGTACCCATTGTTTCTTATACCGGCATATTGGCATATACCCATTGTTGGGAGACCTGTAAGTAAATAGTACCTAATTAGAGAACAAATAGTGACACTGCTGTTTTTACACAGTGGGCAAGTGACCAGGACACAGTGGACCCCAGCAGTGTTTGAGTTCATCTATAAATCTCAGCCCCTCGACAAACCTACCGTAACCCTATATTCCCCCCAGACACTTGTATGTCAGTATCTGGATCCCCAGCAGTGCGTGGTTGCTGCTCTGTGTTGTCTGCAGTGTGCTGAGCTGACAGTTGGTTTACAGTCTTGCTGATTGTTGTTCAAGCTGCACCTTAAACTAACTTAAGCTACTGTGTTTTTCCAGTCAGGAAGTGTTTATTTGCTTGTAAAAACACTATAACTGTAGAATAAACAAAAATAAACATTAATAATATTTTTTTTAAAGTAGCACTTCTATTGTTTTTCTAAGGTAGCATCTCATTCGAAGCATCTGTTACTGACATGCACTGGCCCCGGAAAAGGGGGGGCACAAGGAATAGGGGGGACATCTGGAATAGCGGGGACACTGGGAAAAGGGGGGACACTGGGAATAGGGGGGACATCTGGAATAGGGGGGACATCTGGAATGGGGGGGACATCTGGAATAGGGGGGACATCTGGAATAGGGGGGACATCTGGAATAGCGGGGACACTGGGAATAGGGGGGACATCTGGGAATAGGGGGACACCGGGAATAGGGGGGGCACCAGGAATAGGGGGGGCACCAGGAATAGGGGGGGACACCA
>NC_140248.1:3462204-3479704 GCF_949987555.1 Borostomias antarcticus | reverse complement strand
AACAGCTATAGGGAATGCGCAGTTTCGCGTATAGACTATTATACGCACAGTTTCGTGCTATGTAGGCTATTATATTCATTGGGGGAGCTTGGACTCGCTGGGGACGGGTGGAGAGACGCATAGTCAACTGAGCCTCCCCAGACGCGACTTCATCCTCCAGTTGGCTGAAGAGCTGCGCGCTCTGGTGTCCAAACAGTTACCGCGGTGGTTCTAGTGTTAAATCAAAAAGTGACCTTCTTCTAAATATTCTCTCACGAACAACAGGCCTGGCATTGCGATGCCTTCGCCTCGCAACAATCACTGCTGCCATGATCAGCGGACAGGCTGGCCGTGACACACCCCTTGCGCTTAAATACCACCACGTCTCTGAAAACGCAATTAATTTCACTTTAACTGCGTGAGGCAATTTGCGCCGATCTTTGTGAATTGGGCGGGTTTTGCAATAATGTTCATTTGCATAGAAAGGGAAACATTTTCCGCCCATATTAGCCTAGGCTACCTAATTTAAATATCAGCTAATAACACCGGCGCAGAGAAACGCAATGACGAACGCAACGCAGTTAACACCGTATTTCACCCTTTGCGAGGGCTTTGTGAATAGCAAACATAATTTTTGACTTATTTGCACAGGCTTTGCGTCAGGAAAAGCTGCGCAATCCTTTAGTGAATTCGCCCCTAAGTGTTGTCAGGTGTTGGTTCAAGTGATCAAGTCTACAGTAGTGCAGTCATTTTTCTATTGTATAGACAAGGTGCTCAAAGTGTCAGTGACCAGTTGTTGGTCCAGGGGGGGTTTTAGGCCAATGGAGGTTGGGGGTTTCAGTGAGGGCAGGGGAGAGGGACCGAGAGGCAGAGGTGTGGTGGGGGTGTCAGTGAGGGCAGGGGAGTGGGACTGAGAGGCAGAGGGGTGGTGGGGGTGTCAGTGAGGGCAGGGGAGAGGGACTGAGAGGCAGAGGGGTGGTGGGGAGGTCAGTGAGGGCAGGGGAGAGGGACTGAGAGGCAGAGGGGTGGTGGGGGTGTCAGTGAGGGCAGGGGAGAGGGACTGAGAGGCAGAGGGGTGGTGGGGGTGTCAGTGAGGGCAGGGGAGAGGGACTGAGAGGCAGAGGGGTGGTGGGGAGGTCAGTGAGGGCAGGGGAGTGGGACTGAGAGGCAGAGGGGTGGTGGGGAGGTCAGTGAGGGCAGGGGAGTGGGACTGAGAGGCAGAGGGGTGGTGGGGAGGTCAGTGAGGGCAGGGGAGTGGGACTGAGAGGCAGAGGGGTGGTGGGGGTGTCAGTGAGGGCAGGGGAGTGGGACTGAGAGGCAGAGGGGTGGTGGGGGGGTCAGTGAGGGCAGGGGAGTGGGACTGAGAGGCAGAGGGGTGGTGGGGGGGTCAGTGAGGGCAGGGGAGTGGGACTGAGAGGCAGAGGGGTGGTGGGGAGGTCAGTGAGGGCAGGGGAGTGGGACTGAGAGGCAGAGGGGTGGTGGGGGGGTCAGTGAGGGCAGGGGAGTGGGACTGAGAGGCAGAGGGGTGGTGGTGGTGTCAGTGAGGGCAGGGGAGTGGGACCGAGAGGCAGAGGGGTGGTGGGGAGGTCAGTGAGGGCAGGGGAGTGGGACTGAGAGGCAGAGGGGTGGTGGGGGCGGGTTTGACCAGGGGGTGTCCAGTGTTAGTCTACTGCAGACTGTTGAGCTTGCGGACCGCGTCAGGAAAGAAGCTGTTGTGGAAGCTCTCCTTCACGGTCCTGATGCTCAGCCATCTCCCGTCTCTCTGGCCAGACACCGGTGCCACCTGACACTGATTTGACTGACTTCCTCCTGGTCTTGATGCCACAGTAAAACAGGCATGACAATTCAAGACAGGATTGAGTCAAAGACCAGAGGGTTGTATCTGCTGAGGTTTCCCGGAGCATAAAGTGCATGTATGCATGTGCGTCACCAGGGGAAGTCCTGTGTCGCTGACCCAGACCAACGACGGGGTGGGATGTCCAGTGACGTTACACGCAATGTCCTCCGTCCTGGCTCCGACAGCGTTCCTGTCTTTGACCCCAGCCTCCACGCCTTTGTGTGCACAGGCGCATCAGATTATGGCCTGGGGGCGCTACTGAACCAACTACACCCAGACGGAACAGAGCCTGGGGGCGCTACTGACACAACTACACCCGGACGGAACAGAGCCTGGGGGCGCTACTGACACAACTACACCCGGACGGAACAGAGCCTGGGGGCGCTACTGACACAACTACACCCGGACGGAACAGAGCCTGGGGGCGCTACTGACACAACTACACCCGGACGGAGCAGAGCCTGGGGGCGCTACTGACACAACTACACCCGGACGGAACAGAGCCTGGGGGCGCTACTGACACAACTACACCCGGACGGAACAGAGCCTGGGGGCAGTACTGACACAACTACACCCGGACGGAACAGAGCCTGGGGGCGCTACTGACACAACTACACCCGGACGGAACAGAGTCTGGGGGCGCTACTGACACAACTACACCCGGACGGAACAGAGTCTGGGGGCGCTACTGACACAACTACACCCGGACGGAACAGAGCGGACAGCTGCATGTGTCTCACGCTCACTCAACCCCGCTGAACGTAAGTACTCCATTGTTGAAAAGGAGGCGCTGGCCTGTGTGTGGGCAGCTGAAAAATGGAGGACGTTCTTATGGGGTACTAGATTTACACTGCGCACAGACCACCAGGCTTTGACCACACTGCTTGCGACAAAAGGCCTGGTCTGCGCAGGGATGCGTATTGCGCGTCGGTCTGCGAGACTGTGCTTCACATACGACGGGGGAGTACCGTCCTGGCTCACACAACCAGGCTGCCCACTGCTTCTCTCGGCTGCCCCTCCCAGCAGAAGAGGAGACAGAGCCAGAGACAGAACCTGAACTGGCTGCTCTGTTGGACACAGAACTGAAAGCTCTCTGTGTGAAGGAGTTTTCTGAGGCATGTGTGGCGTGCCCTGAGCTCACAGCTCTTAGAGCACAGATAAGCAGGGGCTGGCCTAAGACAGCAAAGTCCCTACCAGAAGAGCTCAAACCATACTGCGCCACAAGAAACCAACTGTCAATTCAAGATGTGATCATTTGGAGGGGCCCTCACCGACGACTCGTGCCAGTTGCTTTAAGGAAGCAGCTGGTGGACTTGGCGCACGAGACACACCAGGGGGTTGTCCGCACCAAACAGAGGCTGCGGGACTGATACTGGTGGCCCAGCATGGACATGTGTGTGCAGGAGACTATCCGTACATGTGGATCCTGCTGGATGAATGACAAAAATGCCAAAAGGCATACCGCCCCTCTCCAGCCCGTCCCACTTCCAGATGCCCCATGGCAGAAAGTGGGGATAGACATTGTGGGACCGTTCGAGTCAGCAAACTGGGACTGTCGCTTCGCAGTGACACTGACTGACTACTACACGAAGTGGCCAGAGGTCGCTTTAACTTCAGCCATCACAACCACGGCGATGACTACATTCCTGTCTACAGTGTTTGCCTACAGAACTGGTGAGTGACAATGGAGTTCAGTTCACCTCCAGCCAGTTTGCAGAGTACCTTGCAGCGAGAGACATCAAACACAGAAAAGTCTCTCTACTATCCACAAGCAAACGGAGCCGTTATAAATATAAAGAGATAAAAAGATATAAAGAGAAGTTATGGACGTTGTTGAAATACGGTGCTCGTCTCGTTCTTTATTTTACAAGATTATACTAGTATGAGTACAAGTCTAGTATAGAACAAACTTGTATAGTGTTTGTGCAGATTAAATTGTCATAAAGATAAAATAAAAAGACTGATTTCGTGATAGTAGGAATTCCTGATGATTTATTATTTAGTGAACATGTGTCAACATGAAAAAGTCAGTGCATTTGAGCAATAGTAGGAATAATAACCTAGATTAACCAGGTTACCAACAACGCAGAATATTAGCATCAGCTGTAAATGATCGTAGCTAGCATAACAAGATAAACTACTGTCCCAGTTTAACTTACCAAACTGACCGTGTGACGGCGCTAGCTTCGCATTGAATTTTTAGTGGCACACACATATATGCATACATGTAAGCATGTAAGTAAGCTCTCACACACGTATACATGCAGCTAGTCACGCAGATTACGTGACCGTCGTCATCGAATGGGAAATCGCATCGATTTTGTACATGTAGTCACACAAGTATACACGTACGTTTGTGTGCAAGCATGTAAGTAAGTAAGTATGCGAGTGGCACAAATCACCCCCCCCATAATGCACACACACACGCACACACACGTGTGCTCCAATGCGCTCTCTCTATCAGAGCGGTGCCACTTGATTTAGACCTCTGTTTGTGCTCACAGCTCAAAGGTCAACTCCTCAGTGTCAACTCACACACACGCATTCCTCTTCAACCTCCCTCTCCGGAGGAAAGGCCCAGGTTAGACCCTCTTTAGTCCACCTGGGCGGACGGGCCTAATCGCCCTGCTGTAAGACCTTTAAGCTAAATCTCAATCATCAATTCAATGACTCAAGCAAGATATATCAATACTCACCAAACCAATAAAGGCGAGGAGAAAATATCTGATGCAAGGGTAAAAATCTTTATATTAAATTTGATGTTATACACAAGTTATACAGATAATCCAGTTACATGAAAAATACAGGTTACAAAAGAAAAACATGAAAGAGAATAGCTCCCAGGTCTCCAGCCTCTGACTTCTTCCACGCCCCTGTTGGTGGAGAGAAAGGTCTGACTTACTCCATTCCTCTGTTGGTGGAAAGAAAAGTCTGACTTACTCCATTCCTCTGTTGGTGGAAAGAAAAGTCTGACTTACTCCATTCCTCTGTTGGTGGAAAGAAAAGTCTGACTTACTCCATTCCTCTGTTGGTGGAAAGAAAAGTCTGACTTACTCGATTCCTCTGTTGGTGGAAAGAAAAGTCTGACTTACTCCATTCCTCTGTTGGTGGAAAGAAAAGTCTGACTTACTCCATTCCTCTGTTGATGGAAAGAAAAGTCTGACTTACTCCATTCCTCTGTTGATGGAAAGAAAAGTCTGACTTACTCCATTCCTCTGTTGATGGAAAGAAAAGTCTGACTTACTCCATTTCTCTGTTGGTGGAAAGAAAAGTCTGACTTACTCCATTCCTCTGTTGATGGAAAGAAAAGTCTGACTTACTCCATTCCTCTGTTGATGGAAAGAAAAGTCTGACTTACTCCATTCCTCTGTTGATGGAAAGAAAAGTCTGACTTACTCCATTCCTCTGTTGATGGAAAGAAAAGTCTGACTTACTCCATTCCTCTGTTGGTGGAAAGAAAAGTCTGACTTACTCCATTCCTCTGTTGATGGAAAGAAAAGTCTGACTTACTCCATTCCTCTGTTGGTGGAAAGAAAAGTCTGACTTACTCCATTCCTCTGTTGATGGAAAGAAGAAATGAAGTCCCTCTCTTTGCGAGCCTTCGTTTGACCCCCATCCCAGAGAGGCAGGGTGTTGACGTCACGTTCCCTTCGTCACTCTCCCTTCATCACTCTCCCTTCATCACTCTCCCTTCTTTTTTTATCTCTCTTTCTCTCCCTGACAGTTAACAATTCCTGCATTCAACTTCTTATCTCTCTCTCCCCCAAAGCAGGACATCACAGAATAAATGTCTAATTAATATCTTATTAAATATCCTACTTTAAGCATTACCCATATATACTCAAACAGTTGATACATGGATACATTCTCCAATCATTACATTGTCATTACTGTCTCACACGTATACATGATTACATAATTGATCTTGACTAAGAACAGATATATGACTTATAAATGTCTACTTCTACTTTAAGTGATTACATGTCCAACAAATGATATTCACTCTAAACAGTGTTACTTGCTTGATTACACCTTTTGCTTTTAACATCTATTATTCGCAACCTCATACAGGAAAGTTCAGGCAGTTCATCCAACACCATCCCTTTGTTCCTTCTGATAAGTGCCAGACCCTGGCTAGAGAGGGGGTGGTTTCCCTATCACCAGAGCTAGCTGGGCCCTTGTCAGTTCCATGTGTGTGTGGACCATTCATTATTCATCCATCCATCCGTTTTTTAGAGGGATCCACTGAGAATATTTATTACTAACTTCCCGGCCTGTCCCAGGTGCTTGGGCCGGATCTGCCCCCGTAGGCCTCTCGTCTCTCATGTCTGACTCTTGGGCCGGGTCTGCCCCCGTAGGCCTCTCGTCTCTCATGTCTCTCTCTTGGGCCGGGTCTGCCCCCGTAGGCCTCTCGTCTCTCATGTCTCTCTCTTGGGCCGGGTCTGCCCCCGTAGGCCTCTCGTCTCTCATGACTCTTGGGCCGGATCTGTCCCCGTAGGTCTCTCGTCTCTCATGTCTCTCTCTTGGGCCGGGTCTGTCCCCGTAGGCCTCTCGTCTCTCCTGTCTGACTCTTGGGCCTGATGTTCCTCTCGTCTCTCTTGGGCCTGATGTTCCTCTCATCTCTCATGTCTCTCTTGGGCCTGATGTTCCTCTCGTCTCTCATGTCTCTCTTGGGCCTAGTGTTCCTCTCATCTCTCATGTCTCTCTTGGGCCTAGTGTTCCTCTCATCTCTCATGTCTCTCTTGGGCCTGATGTTCCTCTCGTCTCTCATGTCTCTCTTGGGCCTAATGTTCCTCTCGTCTCTCTCGTCTCTCTTGGGCCTAGTGTTCCTCTCATCTCTCATGTCTCTCTTGGGCCTAATGTTCCTCTCGTCTCTCATGTCTCTCTTGGGCCGGGTCTGCCCCCGTAGGCCTCTCATCTCTCATGTCTCTCTTGGGCCTAGTGTTCCTCTCGTCTCTCATGTCTCTCTTGGGCCTAGTGTTCCTCTCGTCTCTCATGTCTCTCTTTGGCCTGATGTTCCTCTCGTCTCTCATGTCTCTCTTGGGCCTGATCTGCCCCCGTAGGTCTCTCATCTCCCATGTCTGACTCTTGGGCCTGATGTTCCTCTCGTCTCTCATGTCTCTCTTGGGCCTGATGTTCCTCTCGTCTCTCATGTCTCTCTTGGGCCTAGTGTTCCTCTCGTCTCTCATGTCTCTCTTGGGCCTGATGTTCCAGCCCTTGGTTCACTTGACAGTCCACTTCGTTCCTGACTGGTGGTTGGGATCACTACAGATACGTCACTGGGTGGTCATATACTGAACACACACACACAGGCATGCACACACACACGCACACATACACACAAACACACACACGCACATACACATACACACACACACACACACACACAAACACGTGCGCACACACACAAACACACACACACACACAGATCAGCAAGATTCACTATCTTAATTAAATAAGCACAAATATGTATAAACAATAAGTACTGTAGTCAGAATTGAGAGTGCAGAGGCAGAGTGAGTGAGTATTTAGCATTGTATGATCACATAATTGATTTGAAGCTTTTATTGTTTGTTTTTGTGTTGGCTGTAAGCCGACACACCAAGAGGGAATCCTTTTT
Source organism: Borostomias antarcticus (assembly GCF_949987555.1). Taxonomy (NCBI): domain Eukaryota; kingdom Metazoa; phylum Chordata; class Actinopteri; order Stomiiformes; family Stomiidae; genus Borostomias; species Borostomias antarcticus. The sequence continues at coordinate 3,472,268 of NC_140248.1, read as the reverse complement.
GTCGCTCCCTTCCTCGCTTCCTCCGTCCCTGTTGGGGTTGTTGACCTGCAGTTCTATGTTGCTACCACAAGAGGCAGTGGTCCCAGAACATCAAAAGAAAAAGACTCCACAGATTTCCCAGGTCAGCGGTGGTCGAGTGGATAGTGCGCTGCCTATCACCTGTGAGTTCAATCCTTGGTGTGGACATACCAAGGTACCATGACATATTTTGTCACTGGATGTTATAGAAGTTATGTAACGAGCGTGGTTCATATTTGTTAATTATAGACCCTTTTACAGCCTAGTCAGCACAAGTATGCGTGCGCATTCTTGAAACAGTAGCAGAGGAAGACAGACGAAATCGCCATTATTAAGCGTACGGACTGGACTGAGGACATCATCAAAAATGCCCGCGTTTGCGGTGCCCATTTTATATCAGGTAAGTTATTTTGACCACCTGGTTTCACTGGAATGTCTGGTTGAAATGTAGCTCCCTTCTCAGTCCCGTTGTCGCATTCCGCTCGCTCATGCCAGACAACAGTCCTTTGCTGGTCCATTCACTTTTCCGTCAAATTAAATCTGTGTCGGCCTAGTTAGGAGAGGCGCTCATATTTACAAGTGTCAGATAAACATAAACAGAAGACGACTACCTTGGAAAAAGAATTTCACACGGATAGAACGCATCTAAATAAGTTATTTATTGGTTATTAGCGCCGAGGCTTCAAAACCCAGCATTTGTTAAAATAGACCCTTTTGCTTAGGTAAGTGAAGTTTCATGTTTATCTGACGCTTGTAAATATGAGCGTCTCTCCTAACTAGGCCTACACCGATTTATTTTGATGGCAAAGTGAATGGACCAGCAAAGGACTGTTGTGAGAAGGGCTAGTTGAAATGTAGAGTAATATCTGAAGTAAACAGTAACCCATAACCTGGCTGCACGCTAAGATAAAGCTAAGTTCAGGAAATGAAGCCCAATGATAGCTACCTAACTCAAGGCCCGAGGAGTTGGAGATACTGCACGTTCTCTCAAAGTGCTTTAGCTAAGGTTAGCTACTACAAGCTAGCTAGTCCTCGTCACCAACACTTGCCTCACAACGTACGTAGCTAAACTATTCACACAGCAAGCAACGTCAGCTGACTGGGACTGTCTCGTGAGAAGAATAACCAGTGTTGAGAAATACATTTAACAACTGGTCAGTTGATATGTTGCACAGCAATCGAGCAGGACAATATCATTAGGGCTAGGTTAGGTAGCTAGCAAAGTCAGCTTGCCCAGCTGGTTTGGTTATAGGCTCATTCCTATGGGATAGCTTAGTAGTTTGGGATTTAGCAATGGGTTGACTAATCACTAGATCAATATTTTCAGTTGAGGATAGGACTACAACACCACCTGTGCTGTGGCACCAGGAATCTGCTCTGACCACAGTTTTTATGCACCACCATATCATGTTATTATGCAGATTAAATGTACTGTATGTCTACTGTATGCGACACAAAAAAGGCTTTATATAAATGTTATTTTTGGCCAATATTTTAATGCACTATCACCTTTCTGTTCTGTTGCAGCTTTGATGCTGGGATGCCTGGTGTGGTTGAGGCCAGAGAACACGTGATTCAACACCAGTCAGGTGTCGGCTGCTGTGCAACGCTGATGTCCAGCCCCCCCAAAGATGGTCTTCAGGTGCAAGCCCCACCCGGACAGGACATGGCCAGACAGCAGTATCTGATTATGGATGGCTGTGACTGTGTCCATGATACAGGCAGTGCAATTACATAACATGTCACATAACAAGTATACTGTACAGTAGTATAGAGTAGTGCAGAGTGAGTTCTCTATTGTATAGACAAGGTGTTCAATTGCTGAAGTGTTGTCAGGTGTTGATTCAAGTGATATTGTACAGTAGTGCAGAGTCAGTTGTCAATTGTATAGACGAGGTGTTCAATTGCTCAAGTGTTGTCAGGTGTTGGTTTGCGTGTACAGTGGTGAAGAGTCAGTTGTTTATAGTACTCTGGTTGTACTATACTGTACATAGGCCCTCACTCTAATAACAATGGCACACATGCCACCCTCTGGACCAACAAGTGAACACATGACACCTTGCACCTTGTCCATACAATAGACAACTGACTCTGCACCACTGTACACTCGAACACTCGAACCAACACCTGACAACACTTGAGCAATTGAACACCTTGTCTATACAATAGACAACTGACTCTGTACTACTGTAAACATGTGCATTACATGCCTCTCTTCTTTACAAAGATGGTCACAACCACAACATGTCCTGAGAGCACATGCAAAATAACAACTTATGGCTTCTTTTAATGTGCATGTCTGTATGTTTAATAAAGCATTTAGGAAAAGTTTCAATCAAGACTTGATTTAAGGGCAAATACTTTACTTTCATATCAATATAATATCAAGATCCTAGTAGATGTCCAAATAACCCACTGTGTCTTGGGTCTACTTATTCGCCACCTAAAGGGAAGTGCAAAACAGCAAGTCATGACGTTTATCCAGAAACAAAAGTTGAACCCATTGCAGCAAAATAGCTAACATTACAGGAATCATCAGTGTAACTGCTTTAGCCACTGACCGCTACCATTAATGTTATGGAAGCTGCTGCTAGTTGTTGTGAGCCCATGAGCTAACTGGCTATCCCGCTCTCATTGTGCTGGAAGCATTGGAACTGATGTGTCCAGGTGACAAGACTCATCTTTATTTATCAGACATTACCGTCCTACCAGTCCCGCACAGAAACAAGCCAGCCAACACACATAAGCCAGGCTTGACCTGGCCTGGTTAAATCATTGAGCGGTCTTGCACCATCTTATATGGCTGAGCTTCTCTCTCTTCACACCCCTGGTCATGCTCAAATCTGCAGACCAGCTGGTGCTCACGGGGCTTTTTGCTGTAAAGGCTCCTCAACGGTGGAATAATCTGCCACTGGGGGGCGCCGCGCCGGTAGCTCAATGGGTTGGGGCACGTACCATGTAAAGGCTAGTCCTTACCGCAGCGGCGTCTGTCTTCCTTTCTCTCTCTCCCACCTTTCCTGTCCGTCACCTACACTGTCCTATAGGAATAAAGCAGAAATGCCTTAAAAAAAAATATATATTTTTTTAATCTGCCACTGGGAATTAGACATCAGTCAGTGTCGTCTTTTAAAACTCTTTTGAAAACTCATTTTTATGAATTGTCTTTTACTTGAGTTGTTTTGGGGGTCTTTTACCCCCACTCATATAGTATACTACTATAGTCTTCTTGATTGCATTGTCATTTTCTTAATTTTGTAAATTGCACTGTGTATTTCTCTGTTTTTATGTCTGTGAAGCACTTTGTAAACCTGTATTTGAAAAGGTCTGTACAAATACTGTAAAGCGTATTGTTATTATTATTATTATTATTATAGCCACACACCTGCTCTGGGGTGGGGGGGAGTATCATGGATGTCTTAAAAGAACTGGATGCGGCATTGAAAGATTTCCTTCCATTCATTCCAATGAAAGTTGGTCACCCAGCGCATGAAACATTCTGAACATAGGCTACTTCCTGTCGGTCACTTCCTGTCGGTCACTGCCCATTTCTTGGCTCTGTGGCCCACAGCACCTGCGCTGTAGTGCACCTGCGTGACTCGCAATACCGAGCTTGGCCACTAGTGTACACCCAGTATGCTACACAGCCCAGAGATGTTCCTGGGGGCTTGGTTAGTACGGGCGGAGCAGCACCACAAGGGCGCGCGCACGCACGCACACACACACACACACACACACACACACACACACACACACACACACACACACACACACACACACAGTAGACATGCGCACACACAGGCACACATACACAGGCTTGCACACACTCGCACACAGGCAGAGACGCACACACTCGCACACAGGCAGAGACACACACACACACACACACATACAGCAGCATAAACCTATGTCTACAATGTCTACCTTATTGATGTGTGAGCTCTTAACCGTACGGCCGCCGTCTTTAGTACACACGGCTAACTAGTTCCTCTCACACACACCGAGGAAGACCAGTCCGCTGAGGGAGATGACAACTGATAGGCTGCAAGCGTTTTCTACTTCCTGTGTGTGGTTAGTCTTTGTTAGCCTGCTGGATGGGGTGTTGGGGTCAGGGGTCAGGGGTCAGTGTGGGGAGGGGGCACATGACATCACTTGTTCAGAGTTCCCGTGGGCAGTGATGTGCGGCCTCGTGGCTGCAAGGGAGAAAGTCTCTGAGACAGGAACTCGGTTTCCCATGAGGCCTCTGGATAGGTTCTAGAGACATGTGTAGGGAGCTTCCCGCGGTGACTTCTGGGAGATGTAGTCTCACAGGAGGAGCGGCGTCGGCCTATCCCACGTTGACGCCTAGCCCCACCTGGAGCTTGTCACCACGGTGATTAACGAAGGCTCCCATGATGAGGGTGGCGGGGAGCGGAGAGAGACGCTTCTCTAACACCCCACCGATTATACACCTGCTGTTCACCACACCTGCACACACACACACACACACACACACACACACACAGACACAGACTCAAGTCTATTGAATGCAAAAATATACATGTATGAAGCCCAACAGGAGCGATGGAGGGAAAGTGGTGTTTACCTCTGAACACCATGTTGGCCTCGGGTAGATCCATCTGGTACCCGAAGGAGGTCGTGGTCTCCTGGGTCCTAGTGCTGGCTTCAAACTCCACCCCTACCTGGATCTGAAGTGCGCATGCACACACACACACACACACACACACACACACACACACACACTCTGAATAAAATTGTATATGGGGTGTGAAAAGTGCCCTTTGGTTGCGTGTTCAAGCTTACTTACAACGTGTATGTATGTGTGTGTGTATGTGTGTATGTATATACATACACACACACATACAGACATACACACACGTTCGTGTGAACAAGCAGAGCTCACTGCAAAACATGCGCACATGCGCGGTAGTTCGCTCGCGCTTTAAATGAATGGGGGAGCTCACGTGACCGAATGACTGTTTGCGTTGTGAGTTGTGAGCTCAGTGGCGCGTGTATGTGTGTATGTGTGTGTGTGTGTGTGTATGTATGAGATCGAACATAGCCTACATACATATACACACACACACACACACACACACACACACACGTTCGTTCCAACCAGCGCAGCTGTATGTGAAACTCTTTGCGCATACAAGCGCGGCAGCCACCGCACTTCCGCGTGACGTCACCGAATGCTCTGCCGCTGTTTAGAGAACAGCGTGTATGTGTGTATGTATGTGTGTGTGTGTGTGTGTGTGTGTATGTATGTCTGTGTGTGTGTGTGTGTGTGTGTGTGTCTGTTTCGACTCGCTTAATGAAGGACTTCGATACATCGCTTCAGAGAATGAAGACGACTATGGTAAATATAGCACTAAAAATATTAATATCTGCGTGGTTAGATGACAAGACCATGCTTTGTGGGTAGATCGTATGCCAAATCAATTTGTTTTTTTGTTTAGATGGGGGAGAGCCGGGTCAAAAGTCGCGCAGGACAAAAGTCGCGTTCCCATTTTCTCCAGAATGACTGGACCTGCAAATATGTGGTTATACTTGCCTGCACATATTACCGTGTAGGAGCTCCCTTCAAATTTTGGGCGCGATCGCAGCATATTTGACAGAGATATCGATGGAAAACCACTTTTGCCCCATATAAGTAAAATCATGGTCTCATAAGCATTTTTCGATTTTAAATTTGTGTACACTTGTTTTAGTTTGCAAACATATGCACTTTTCTTAGCACATCTGCTGGCTACATGATAACATAGCTTTCAAGTTTCATTCGAGCAAGTCGTGCCTGCAAGCCAGGGAGAAATGACAGGAGACCGTGGCGGGACAAATGTCGCATCCCGTAGAGGGACAGAAGTCGCATTCTGATGGCTTAGAACCAGAGGGGTGCGCGAGTGACATTTGGGAAGAATGAACAGGTGAAATTAAAGCTCTCGAAGAGATCTTTCTAATGCTATTGGTCAGCTTTGTATGCAGTTTTAATGTGAAAGATACTGTTACGGCTCCGCCTCCGCCTGTGCGCTCTCCAGCTCCCACCACCGTTCCCGCAGCGCGCACGCCACGGCCTTCCACTTCAGCGCGCGCTCTGCGCGCCCTTCGACGTGATCACCCCGCACACCTGAACACCCCCGCACACGGTTCCGCTAACGAGCTCCGAGGGCGCGGCTCACCTGCTGCCACCACTCATCCAATCACCTCCCCTATAAGAACCCGGTCTTCCCAACGTTCTTCCCTAAGATTCGTTATGATTCCGGTTTGTTTGCTGCTCTTTTCCTGGACTGACACACGGCTTCCCCGACCCATTCTCCCCGGACCTCGACCACGGATTGGATTACGTTTTCTGGACATTGTTTGTTGATAGATTGACCCCTACCTGAACTTGACTACCCTTTGCCTTGCCCTCTGTACCTCCGCTTTGTATTAAACCGCCCTCTGGGCTTGGAACTGTCCGTCTGTGTCCGTGCGTTTGGGTCAGCTAGCCAACCAGCCCCCTTACAGATACATCTTAAATGCAGTCAAGACAAATTATTTTGCCTCTTAACTTTTGTCAACCCCCTGGTTCCAGTCAATTGGATTATATAGGCTACTTTCGTTTACAATGACGTAACCTTATGAACACATAGCTTAACCTATAGGCCTACATAAACACAATAGCCTAAAACCATGTTTATGAAGTAAACTGAACCACCCAACAGAGGGAGGAGCTGCTTACTGGGTTCCTTAGCGAATTACGCTGCCACCACCTTTTTTTAACCGGTGAGGTCCGGCGTCAGGGGTCAGAACACACACCACACAGGCTTTAGAAAAAGGACATGCTTTATTAATTTATTTGCTCCAAAACGCCAACATCAGCATGCCTCGAGACGCTCCCCAACTCCCCTATAGCTGCCCCACCCCCAGGAGCTCCGGGCTTAAATTATGACACTGCACTCTCACTGCAAAATAATATAAACTGTACTGCAAAAGAATATAACTGCACTCTCACTGCAAACGAAACAACGTGTCAAACCAAAACTCCAAAACAACCGGCCTGCCACACCGGCCGAACACAACCATATAAGGGACTCTGCCCGGTAACCACGGCTCACACTGCCCACACAGGTGACTAGGACCCCTCGCCCCTGGTAAGCGGCTCCAGACTATAAGGTGGCAGGTTGCGCTGTGCGCCCCTGCTGACGTTTTTATTAAAACCCCTATAACCCTTTCCCCTAACACAAGACAAGACACAACATTAAACAGACTGTGGTTGCATTAAAATAACTTAACTCGCCAGGCGACGAGACCCCCCCCTGGGGTCTGAGCAGAAGCACCGTGCCGACCTGGCCCGTGTAGCGGAGAGCCTGTGGGGGATGTCGACCCGGTGTGCGAACTAGGGGCGCCCCTTGGCTATAGGAGCGCTCCCAACCAGTGGAGAGCGGCCAAATTGCACCTGCTAAAACCCGGCCCTATTGCTGTCTGGCCCTATCAGCCCAATTCTCCCCCTCTCTCGCTGTCTTCACCGCCGGCGGCTCTAAATCACCGCGAACGGCTCCCACCCCCCGATACCGGTGAGGACAATGCGGTTACAATTATCTGGTTCTATACATGTAGCCTATCTGTCCCGTCAGACCGCTAGCCGCTCTCCCAGAGGCCCGCTCAGCTCCCGGCTCTGTCTATTTATGCGTTACCAGAGTCTCGGACAGAGTCCATGCGCGGGCACAGGTGCGGTTCATCAGTCTAATTCGGGGAGCCTGAGCCTCAACCCAACTCCTCCCCGTTTAGGTTTACCACACTTATTTAGGCCTACAATGTATTTTCTTTCATTGACAGCATGCCAAGAGTTAGGGTGAGGAAAACGACGCGCGGTCTCTTTAGCCCTGAGACCATCAGGCAGACAGCTCAGGAGGTCGTTGAAGGCTATATATTATTATGATATGTCTAATAATAGGCCTACATTCGTTTTGTGTTTGTCCCCACGCAGAGCAAATTATTTTGTTTACAACTATTTTGTTACCAAGGTGATTTGCTACCTAAATGATTGGTTTGAAGTGGTTCTCACGCGACTTCCTCGCGACCTAGCGAAACAATCATGATTTTATGACAAATCTGCAATAAACTAAAATGGGCAGGAAGAAATGCACAGCGAAACTAGAGAGAGAGAGAGAGAGAAACGTTCTTATGGAATGAATGAATTTATTTTTTAATGAAAGGATGAAAGAGCCGCAAGCCAACTTTTTTTTTATCAATGAATGGAGGAGCCGCACATTGACGGGCGTGGAGCCGCGGGTTGGCCACCCCTGCTCTACGGGATGCGACTTCCGCCACGGTCTCCTGTCATTTCTCCCTGGCTTGCAGGCACGACTTGCTCGCACGAAACATGAAAGCTATGTTATCATGTAGCCAGTAGATATGCTAAGAAAATTGCATATGTTTGTAAACTAAAACAAGTGTACACAAATTTAAAATCGAAAAATGCTTATGAGACCATGATTTTACTTATATGGGGCAAAAGTGGTTTTCCATCGATATCTCTGTCAAATATGCTGCGATCGCGCCCAAAATTTGAAGGGAGCTCCTACACGGTAATATGTGCAGGCAAGTATAACCACATATTTGCAGGTCCAGTCATTCTGGAGAAAATGGGAACGCGACTTTTGTCCTGCGCGACTTTTGACCCGGCTCTCCCCCATCTAAACAAAAAAACAAATTGATTTGGCATACGATCTACCCACAAAGCATGGTCTTGTCATCTAACCACGCAGATATTAATATTTTTAGTGCTATATTTACCATAGTCGTCTTCATTCTCTGAAGCGATGTATCGAAGTCCTTCATTAAGCGAGTCGAAACAGACACACACACACACACACACACAGACATACATACACACACACACACACACACACACACACACACACATACATACACACATACACGCTGTTCTCTAAACAGCGGCAGAGCATTCGGTGACGTCACGCGGAAGTGCGGTGGCTGCCGCGCTTGTATGCGCAAAGAGTTTCACATACAGCTGCGCTGGTTGGAACGAACGTGTGTGTGTGTGTGTGTGTATGTATGTAGGCTATGTTCGATCTCATACATACACACACACACACACACATACACACATACACGCGCCACTGAGCTCACAACTCACAACGCAAACAGTCATTCGGTCACGTGAGCTCCCCCATTCATTTAAAGCGCGAGCGAACTACCGCGCATGTGCGCATGTTTTGCAGTGAGCTCTGCTTGTTCACACGAACGTGTGTGTATGTCTGTATGTGTGTGTGTATGTATATACATACACACATACACACACACATACATACACGTTGTAAGTAAGCTTGAACACGCAACCAAAGGGCACTTTTCACACCCCATAATTGTAGAGGTAGAGTTGAGAGACTGTGTGTGTGTGTGTGTGTGTGTGTGTGTGTGCGCACGTGTGTTTATCTACCTGTTTGTTAGCTCGGTGATAGTAGCTAGCGTGCGCGCCTCCTTTCCCGGCGTTCAGCGTGGCCACCCAGTTTGGACCTGAGGGGGAACAGGCAGACCGGACCGGCGATGATGTCACCGGATGGTCCAGTCTGGTACCTTCTGACTTGGTGAGATGTTTATTAACTGGTTGATTCACCTCTCACAAACACACCCACCCGCACAATCGACCCTCCCCCCAACACACACACACACACACACACACACACACACACACACACACACACACACGCCTCACCTGAGTACTGCCCGGCCAGTGTAAGTATGCCCCCCTCTTCTGCTCGTCCCCGATGGTAAACCAGCTCTCCCCCCAACACCAGGCCAGAGGACACACTCTGAAGAAAGTGGGCTACCAGGATGACTGTTCCAGAGCATGACACACACACACACACACACACACACACACACACACACACACACACACACACAGCCAATCGACTACATCAGACAAGTGAAGAGTGGTGCTCCCGGTTCCAGAGCTGATCTTTGTGTGGGTGCTGGTGGTGTAGCAGGACCCTGACCCACCTGACTCCCGTAGGACGTCGGGATTGGCCATGGTCACCGCAGCC